>NC_061861.1:3924338-3926838 GCF_019202785.1 Penaeus chinensis | reverse complement strand
CCATCTGTCAAGGAGGAACGTTGCGATGGGCAGTGCTTCGATAGAATGAATTCCTTTGATTGGAAAGGAAAGGAAAGCAGAGGAAGCGGAGGAGGAGGGAGAGAGAGAGAGTGTAGGGGTTACATAGAGAGAGTAGGAGAGTGAGAGCAGATAAAAGAACAGCGAGAGAGAGAGAGAGAGAGAGAGAGAGAGAGAGAGAGAGAGAGAGAGAGAGAGAGAGAGAGAGAGAGAGAGAGACTTCATTACAAAACATCAAAAGTGCATAGAGAGTGGGAGAGTGAGAGCAGATAAAAGAGCACAGAGAGAGAAATAGAGAGAAAGAGAGAGAAAGAGAGAGAGAGAGAGAGAGAGTAAAGAGACTTCCTTACAAAACACCAAAAGTACATACTAACCTAACGAAATGTTGTACTATGAAATGCCTAGGAGTATGAATAGCGACCAAGCATTCAATGGGATTAATTTTTCTCACAGTTCATTTAATTTTATTTTATCTATACTGAACCGTCGTGTGAAAAGCATTGACTTGCGCCAGAAACTATGGATTGTGACTCAGTTCATGATTAAAACTTCGTATATGAGGACATCCTTTCACTGAATTTTTATCACATCTTGCGGAGTGAGATTAGGCAGTTCCCTCTCTCCCTATCTATGTAACTGTTTAAGTGCAACTTTAAACGCAATTAACGTTGGTTTAGGTTGTTGAAGATGAAATTGGATTTCGGATGATTTGTTACGTAGACGATGTTTAGTTGTTTAGTACCCTCACTAGACATCCAGACAGCGTTTTTATTACTCTTCTACGCCCATTACATGTCATAAACTTCCCATAGACTGTGTTAAGCCGAAAGGAAAAACAAGCCGCGGCAGCACAGTCATCGATCACGGTACATGGAATTTTATTGAAGATTACTGATACCTGGAACACAAGTGAGCTCCAGACGGCTCTGAGGCTAAGCAAATAACGCGTGAATCTATGGTAAGAAGACCGCTGTTCCAGGGAATTGTATTCTATGCGATGGAAATGTCATATTACTCTGTTTTTGCACAGCTATTTGTTGTACATTTCTAGTTTGACAACAGTTTATTGCATAAATTTCGAGTCTGCAATACGAACTTTCTTAGACTGATAATAGTAACTACAGGCGCTTTAGTGTACTTCAGTCCTCCCTTTCAGAAGTGTTTTTTTCGCAAAGAATGTTATAGATCAGAATAAATTATAGTTTGATAAGCTAATATCATTATATATCATCTTATCATATCTGTTATCATTTTTGCTTGTGATGAATGGGTAGGTGGTATTTTGTTTTTGTAATATTCTTTAACCATGTTCGCTATACTGTTAAAAAAGTAATGTATACTGGATCATGTTTAATTCGAAAGTATAAACATTATTATTATCATCATCATTGCTATCATTATTATTATCATCATCTTTATTATCATTATCATCATCATTACCATTATCATTATCATCACGATTGTCATTATCACTATCATTATTATTACTATTATTATTATCAGTATTACTATCACTAATTTGATTATTATTATCATTGCTACCATTAATAGTAGTAGTAGTAGTAGTAATAGAAGTAGTGGTAACAGCAGTAGTAATAGCAGTACTATTATTACTACTACTACCAGTCCTACAATATAATCATCACCATTACCCTGTGTCTTTGCGTGTGTAAGTGTTTCCATCAGGTATGTGTGCGCATGTAAGAAGTTATTACGTTCTTGCCCCCTCCCCCACGCCCCCCACAGCAAGGCCTTTACCTGGCGTCTTGGGGCGCACGTGCTTCAGGTAGTTGGCCGGAAGTAGGTCTACCTGACCCTCCGCGAGCGCCATCCTGCAATAGGTATGAATAAACAGGACAGTTAAGAGTAAGGAATTAGTGAATAGCAAAAAAAAAAAAAAAGGCTTTGTCTCGTGATGGACAGCAATACGCTTCTCAGGAAAGTGTATGTTTGTTAACAAATTTATAAAAAGCATAATCGTAGCTGCCACCGACCAGGCAAGCACACGAAATGTTCTCTATACAAAACGAAAATGTAAAACGTACACGACATGCTCAACATGCATGTTTGTTCAGTTTAATCTTCGTTTCTGCTGCTGCTTTGTTGCTGTTTTAGTAGAATGTTGCAAGTCTTTCCGAATTTGTGCCAACTAATTTATTTTATTGAATTAGAACCTACGCAATATTATATGTACATTTCCTTCCCTAACACAGGCTGATTATATCATACCGCGTTCTGTAACATATTACATATTGATATATTGGAAATATCACCTATGTCTCTTCTTGCAAAAACGATTTATGGATAAAGACAATCATAATTCGAGTAATACCAATTCTGCCTCTGGCCCAAAATTTCTCCTCTACAGAATACGACTAAACGAGACAGAAAAATGAAAATGAATAATTCGAATATGAAAAGTTTCAAATCCATCAATGTTTGTTCCTTTAGAACGAAAAATATTAATACATATTCTCAATGT
>NC_061861.1:3919338-3921838 GCF_019202785.1 Penaeus chinensis | reverse complement strand
TGTTTTTTCTAAGTATATACTCGAATTAATCTAGACGCTCATAACCGTGAATTCTAGAGTCCTCGTTGGCTTGGCGCACGAGAACGCCCTTGTGCCTCCCTGCGTGACAAACAACTTCTTGCTTTTCATGACTTAGAAATTAGGTCGCAATAACTTTTTTCTTCATTACTATTATGTATTTAGTCAATAGCAATGGACACTACGTTTGTTACCAACACTTCTTACAGTAAAGAGTGAACGTCAATTCTTACATGGCAAAGAAATTGCGGAAGAATAAAGCGATAAAAGGCGGGGCGGGAATAAAGAGTGCGTATGCGTGTGTAAGTGCATAAGGCTATTGATGCCTCTAACATTGGTTATGCTTGTTTGGGCAGAGATAATGGTTATATCGTCTAGACTCTTTATATAGGAAGAGTTCTACACAGTAAGGGGAACACACGAACCCATGTCCTAGGGTACGCGGTGAATGTGGTTTCGCGGGACCGCCAACCAGCCCTATGGAGAGTGGAAGGCTGGTGATATGACCTGCGCCCGGCGAATGCTGGTCACGAACTAATAGGTCAGACGAGGTCAGATAAACTCGTCATCTAAGTCCTTGCTGAGTCGTTGGTTCTTTCACTGGACTAATGGCTTATATAAATCATGCTTATGTACACGGTATATTGTTTGGCCATCTACTCACGCCTCGCCCTCGAGGCGCCTTAGATTTGCCTCAAGGGTGACCCAACTTTGACAGGTCCTGATATGCCGGTAATCTCTTTCTCGCGTGCGTTGTCCCTGGTGCATTTTCGTGGCTGTTCGTAATTGTTGTCCTCGTCTTCCTGGTCCTTGGTGGAGTCCAACCGTCCTCGATGTCCACACATCCTCGAAAGTCTTGCACAGGTCCCCCTTGACTTCGGATTCGTCTAGAATTCCTCGTAGTTCTCGTCCAGGTCTACCTCGGCGGCGTACTCGTCCACACGTCCTCGTAGATCTCGCCCAGATCCTTCTCGGCTGCGTGCTCGTCCAGACGTCCTCGTAATCTTCGTCTGGATCTACGGGCGTCCGGGCAAGAGGCGTCCTCTTCGGCATCTCAGGGCGGCTGATACCTGCGCTGACGAGCTTCTGGAATATGACTGGATCTGCAGGCGCCCAGGCAGGCTGTACCCGTCCACAGCATCATGGGGCGACTGGTACCTGCGCTGGCGAGTTCCTGGTCCTTCGCTGGATCTACGTGCGTCTCGGCAGGCGGCGCCCTTCCACATCTTGGGGCGTCTTAACTTCTAACTTCTACCTACTACCGTTACGTCGGAGCATAAAGCTATTAGGCGGTTTACGCAACCCCATATAGTTCACAGGGATTGTGCACTATATGGGGAAGATCCTATCGCTGTACTCAAAATAACAATTTTAAATAAAATCGCGTTACAGGTGTGAGATTTCATCGAAACCGGACAAGAACATCTGCAATGTGAAGATTCATTTGTGTTCATACCATTTCTACTTTACTTGCTAATCTTTTAGTGTACATTTTGTACTTTTTGTGTAAGTCTATATCTGCAATCTCTTCTGCTTGCCTTACGCTAAAACGCTCGTCCATCTGGCTTCGTTAAGCCATTTCATTATTCCAGAACACACGAGCTTAAGACTCACATCACAGCAACGAAACAGATGACTGCCTCCATCGTGACAGCGAAGAGAAATGCTCTTGCAGAATCACATTCCACCAGTGAGACAGCCTGAAGCACCCTTTCAACGTACGTCCGACTCGGGGACCAGTCTCCCGAGCACTGCCGCGACGTACACTACATTCAACCTTTCTCGGTCAAACAGGGCCGTGTGGAGTGGGGGGGGGGGGGGATATTGAGTCTGTTGCTCTGTTTCTGCTTCATGGAAAAAAAAAAACTTTGTGTCAAGATCAGACTAAATGGTGCCCTTTTAGTAAACATTAAAGAAGGACAGTTGTATTTTCAGTCAGAACAGGAAAGAATGTGTATATATATATATATGTAATATATCTGTAATATATATATATATGTATATATAAATGTGTGTATGAATGTGTCTATATTTATATGTATATATATGTATATATATATTTATGTGTATTTATATATATATATATATATATATATATATATATATATATATGAATATATGTATATTACACACACACACAAAACACATGCACACATACATACATACATATATGTATATATACATATATTTATGTATGTACGTATATACATATATATGAGTGTGTGTGTGCGTGTATGTAAATGTGATATATATACATATACATACATACATACATATATATGTGTGTGTGTGTATGTGTGTATGTAGACACACACACACAAACACCCATATATGTACAATGTAAATAATGTTTTTTCTAAGCAATTTGGTATTTACTCGAATTAATCGAGATGCTCATTACCGTGAATTATAGAGTCCTCGTTGGCTTGGCGCACGAGAACGCCAAGAAGTTGTGCCTCCCGCGGGAGGCACAACTTCTTGC
>NC_061861.1:3904338-3914338 GCF_019202785.1 Penaeus chinensis | reverse complement strand
GTGTATGTGGATGATTGTGTGTGTAAGTGAGCATTTGAGTGAATAAAATAGCATAGAAAAAAACAAAGTAACAATATTAACAATATGATTACTGAAAATATATAAAAAGGTGAAATAAATACAACATGCACAACAACAATGCCTTCCTTCAGCATCAATAATATCACAACTCTCAGTCGATCACAAAGTACAGAGAATAATGCCCTGAAGTTTACAGATCTTTTCATCTCATAACATCAACTGAAAGCACAAGAATTCCAAGATAGAGTTCATGTGTACAAAGGTCTCAAGATCAATTACTTTTGGATACAATTTAATGTGGGACTGCTCCAAAATTACTAACATTCTATAATTGTTTAAGAAATGTTTTAATGCATACTTTTTTTTTTACAGTCAATGGGACATTTTGCAAAACCATCTAGCTGCAAGATACTTACATTATTAATTAAATAGCATGGAACAAAATTATATTTTGGTACCATGTAAATCACAGGGCAAATCCTTAAATATTCTAGTTCATAAATCAACTTACATATAATGGACAGACTTGTAATATCCACTGCATAAGACAGATCTTAAAAAGCTGAGCACAGGTTTGTGTTCTGAACAGATCACTTATATTCAAATATCAGAGTTCATATTTCTAGAAATTCTAAATTGGAGGCAGATCTTGACAAATTAAGATGACTTAATTTCAGCCAGTAGTAAACGAAAATAATTTAACATCCATCACCCATTATTAATATTGAATGTATTACAACTTATACACTACATTTGTGCTGAGAAAATCAATGTTACAGTATCAATACTGCCATGAAAATCAAACTGCACATATCCCCTCTTTATCTACCCATCTCCAGTTTCATTATTGCTAAAGGTATAAAACAATGACAGATTCTTGCACTAATGAGAAACATAAAAAGAAATGTCCATTTTCTAAGTCTTTGACACTACACTTTGAGGTAAATATTGCAATGCAGTGAGTATTATTATTTGAACATAAATTATTAAATAAATAAAATGCTTACAGTAGACATTAATATTTCAAAAATATTTTGTTTTAAATTCCATAAAAAACACCTTATCATTACCTTAACATGTATATTAAATCTAGTATGATTTAGTTAATGTTGTAGAGACAGATACTTCAAACACATATTTCACATAGATAGCAAAATCTCTACAGCACTAAACTGATGACATTGGTTACAATGGGAATCCTAATGCAGAAAAACTGAGGGTAAAATGAGCACAGCAGCAGATCTAGATGTTGACTGACTTGTACGTGAGAAAGTCTCGCCATGTGGTAGGTAAAGTGGTTTTGGACAGGGCCAAGAGAGATGCAGGTCCTAAGTGAAGCGTGAGTGCTCGGCGACACACACTCGACAGTTTTGGGGGCTGTCTCCTAGCGTCGTGAAGTAGCGCTCGTATTCCCGAATCCTGTACTTCACTCTCAATCACGCCACCATGAATGAGGCGCTTAGTACGAGCACCAGCAGCAAGAAGAAGAACAACAGCACCCCAGGTGGCATCCCTCCCTGCTGACCCCAAAGGCGTATGCCCCAGATGGTCTTCTGTGTCTATGTCAGCACCAGCTGTGAGCAGGATTCGAAGGAGGTTAATCCGATGATCAAGGACAGCAAGGTGCAAGGGAGTGTGACCCAAGGAAGTCTTAGTATTCAGGGCCTCCTTTGTTCCATACTCTAATGCTGCTTTCAGAACACTCTCTGCATCACATCTGCCATTACGGACAGCAATGTGAAGGGGTGTCTCTGTGCTGCGATTGGTTAACCCCACAGCAGGTGGGTAAGCAGAAGCCAGTTGCTGCACAACATGAGCTGGCATTCCACTCACATCCACAGCATAATGCAAGGGTGTGTTGCCCATGTTGTCAAGTAATGAAGGGTCAGCACCAGCGGACAGCAGCAACTCCACCAAATCAGCATTGCCTGAGGCAGCAGCATAATGAAGGGCTGTGCGATTGTCATCATCCAAGGAGTCTACACTTGCACGATGGGACAGAAGCAATTCCACCAGCTCTGTTAATAAAAGGAAAAAAAAAATCTACATTAACCATAATGAATAAAAAATGGGGAAAATGCTCTTCAATTTTTTTAATTTTTGTGAAATGTTTCTGCACAAAGGAAGATGACTAGTGCATAACCAATTAGTAGGAGCCAAATTAGTAGGAGCCAATTAGTAGACCTTGTGACCTTACCTAATTTCACCATTCCTTGAATTAGTAGGAAAATGTATTTTTTACTAATACTATTAATATTGATGGTGTTATTTTTATTATAGAAATTATAATTACTATAATGTTATAAACATAAGTAACAACAAAATAAGATAATATAAAATATTTTTGTAAATCATGGAAAAGGGTAAACAGGCGAGACAGGCAGTACTCGTAATTGGCTCATTGGTGACTTAGTACAAGTGTAGCCCTCTATGTCTAAAAACAATTAATAAAGTAAACTCACAGTTGGCATGGCATGTACATACATGCCATGCTTACATGCCATGCCTGTTGGTATTGGGTTAACTTGGCTATTAGATTTATCATTAAAATTGCTGTTAAGTCATTACATATACAACAGATGAGTCAAGAATAAATATCATATCAAAAATAAGTTGATATCAATCAACTTTTTACAATCCAAATAAGTCTTTGTATAGACATAGTATGAATGAATATATGCAAATGAATGAATGAAGTCGCATATTTTAATGCGTTATTTATTAAGACATCAATAATGCTCTGATCTCATCCTCCTATATTCTTGGGATAAAAATAATATATCCTAACTTTATACTGAAATGTTCAAATAATTTTCTAAGTGCTCTGTATCAATTAACATTTAGTTTTACTTTCAATATGTGATTTTAAAGGGGATTATTACTGTTTTTTTGCTTCAGCATGTCAACTGTTTATTTTCAACTTATAAATTGTCAGATTTTGACATTGAAAGATGGGTCCTTACTTGTATTACATTGGCAAAAGGATACCCATGTCAGATTTCAATTTTGACATTATTTCTGTTGAAGAAGCCAGGGGGAGGGCAAAATCCATATGCACCTAGCAAAGGATTCAGTGGGGAAGGCATTCAACCCCCAAAGGCATGCAGGAAAAAGTCTCTAGAAACTCTGCCTGCAGCTACCAGGCCCTGTAGACCATTATCCATTTATAATTGGGGCAGTGCCAGGGTGGATGCAGAGGTGGCATCCAGCCCAAGTGACAAACGGAGGTTTTACCTCAAATGGGCCCTCCAGGTGAGGGCATGGAACATCCACTCTTTGTGTCTGGATGATCAAATGCCACTGTTATTGAGGGAAGAGAAACAGCTAGGGGTAGATGTGGCTGCTCTCTCAGAGGTGAGACCTGGCAATGATTTCACCTTGCTAGCCTGACCACAGTGAGGATCACCATCACCATGGGATAGTATAGCCATTTTTATCAGACTTCAGTCTTTGGTTGTAAAGGGTACCTCTAGGTCAATGAGTGCATAATGGTACTGAGACTAATACGTCTTATGTTTTTTATTTCTATGTCTCTACTGACATGTATTTGATATGAAATTGATGTGAAAGAAATATTTGTCAAACTCTCTTTCATGGCTGACAGCTGTAATAAAGAAGATATATGCACTTCTCTGTGTAATTTCTATATGGTAACTGTGATCAAGCTGGCTGTGAGATATTTGATAAGTCTAAGGATTGAAGCTGATGTCATTAATGAGAACAGGCTCCTTCTCTTATACTTTGTGAGGTCCAAGAGATTGAGTATTCCATCTCCCAGTATCAGCACTCCAACTGGTATTACTGGAGCTGGTATGCCACTCATTAGAATTGAATAATTCTGTTCTACTGATTACAGATTAATCATGTCTACTCTCTGGGTCCACTTCAAAAATTGCCTCTCCACTCAATGACTTCCTTGGACATTTCACTTGGACAGGCAGAGGGAGGAACGAGCTTAGGGGTTTGTTATGGTTATCTCCAGTTGCTTTACAACACTCAATAACCTTTTAAAGCTGCAGCACTTTGGGACACCTTCAAAGCCAGAACACTTGATGCAGCAGAATAGTCCACTGATAACCCCTACAAGAAAAAGGCAGAACTTTATCTCATAAAAGACACTAGAAGCTATGAATGTGTATCATATTGCCTGATTTGCTGGAGATTGGGATTTGTATCAATCCCTGGTGCATTCCTTTGTTAAGGGCATTCATGCTTACCAAGCCTAGAGAAAGCAACATTCAAAGCCCACTCTACAGATGGCAACAGTCTTGCTGAGGAGATAGAGATATCATCTTTGTTTGTGTTGGGCACTATGCTTAAGTATTCTGAGAATTGTTTCAGGTTGAACAGCATGGATGTGGGTGGTGTCATGATTCCAATGATCCACAACAGACCAGATCTTTGGGCTTTGAAACACTGTAGAACACAACCATGAGTTTGGAGATGGTTTGGTTAAGCCCTGCACTGACCAAGAAAATGCATTCAACTTGGTGCACCGTGAATCACTTTGGGAGATCCTGAAATTTAGAGAAATTCCAGCAAAGTAGGCTTATACAGCCTTCTGCCTCTGAAAGTGCTGTAAAGTGTTGAGGGACTGGTCTAACTTCTTTCTTGTGAATTCAGGAATGAAGCAGGGCAATGTCTTACATGAATGCTTTTCAATACTTGCATGGACTGGATGAGTGAAGCTGTCATCCAACACTGGGCAATGGTATGTCACCAATATCAAGTTTGCTGACAATATCATTATCTAATCCAAGTCTCATGTGGCCTCTTTTGATAGCTCTCAATGTATTCATAGTGAAGTGCTGCCCATGAGCCAAAAGGCCTCTTGGACCAACACCATGGTCCAGGACTTGGGTGGTCTGCAAGAATCTGCCTCGTTGGTGTGTACTTGCAGGTGAGACATGAAAGTCTCACATTATTTTACATATCTTGGTTGTATACCCTGGGCTGTCAGACAAGGAAGTCTGGTCTGGTAACAAGAGCCAAGAACTTCCTCAGCAAGAGTATCTGGAAAAGCCTGGACCCTATCCTTCATTTAGGAGTCTTGTTTTGATATCTTCTGCATCTTCTGTTGTATCATGGGGTCATTTTCAAGATCATCAAAGCCAGTGTCCAGCTAGGCAATGGACATTCCACATGGATGAAAAGAGTGGCACAGGTAACCCATCATCACTGTATTTCTGAGTTAAGCCCTGTCATTTTATGTTAAAACTGCATGCAAAGGAAGCGAAAAAAACAACACAATATATCAACCTTTGAAAGTAAATAATCCAACATTTCTAATATAGGTTAAATTTCTACACTTTTCTATGGAAATACATCTATATGCAACATGTGTTTCTTGTCATATTTCCATTTTTCATGAGAAAAATATTTAAAAATCTAATGAATGCCCTTGCTAAAGTCTTAATATCTATTTAGTGAATATGCAACGTCCTTTTTTATTCCAAAAGACAGAGGTTGAGATGAGATTTTGCCAATTTCAGTCTTGCATCCTGCTCATAGCCCTATAAATTGTGTATTTTATTTTTAAAAATTATATTTTGCCTTGTTATGAGAAAAATATAAAAAATGCTAAAGGTGGAATAGAGAAGCTCTGACCAATACATGAAAGTCCTGGTCAATGCATCAGTGAAATCTTAACAACAAGAGGATGGTCACTGCAGCTGTCCTTCACCCTTATCACCTGAGCTTTCACTTTCTTTTATGCATTGGCTAATAATATGATCATATATATACACATATGACTGCTAATAATAATGTTATCTGAATGACAAATATATACAAGGATTGTGGATTTGTTTTTTTTCCAGACACTTACATAAGAAGTGACAATCATATCATTTCAATAAGTATTGAAGAATGAGCTTTCATATTCATGACGATGCTCTTCAGCATCAGAGGTTAAAATTTACATACTTAACACATGGCAATTCTAGAAGATTCTTCATGAAAACACATTACCTATGAAGTCAGGGAACATGGCAATAACCTTTTTTGAACTTTTATGAATCTATTTTCCCTTGGACATAGCTTCTTGACAAAGCTCATGGTTATAAGGTTTTACATTTCAAAGTGGACAACAACCACTCAACAATTTTCACATGATCCCTCTTATTGTGAAGCATGCAACCTTATTCCAGACTATTGTGCCTCTGATTCCCAAATATTCTGACCTGATCCTTAAAATCATTTCCCCCATGATTATACAAATCAATAATTAATCCTTAAGGGCTCTGCGAACCAATGCATCTCCACTGAACAGCGAAAAACATCATGTTCTAGCTATCTTAATACAAAGACCTGAAGTCCTGTAAATGGGATTACTCCTTACCACTGTTTCCTCTCATAGCTGCCAGATGGAGAGGGGTTTCGGTGTTGGGGCGTGCGGGAATTGACTTTAGCTTGGCTTTGTGCTGCTGGCATGCAGTTGGTGGTAGGTGTGGTGTGGCGTTGTGGTGCGCTTGGCGTCGGTGAGGTCAACCTGGGGTTGGTCTCTCCCTGCTCCACATTCTTACTGGCGGTTGTTGGGTTTTGTTGGTGGTGTGTCTTTCCTATGAGGTTTTGGGTTTTGTAACGATCGTACTCGGGTATGGGAGTTTTTAGGTGTTGGATTGTGTGGGGAGGGTGGGTAGGATGGATTTTGGCTCGCTTTTTAGTCTACCGAGAGCCACAAACAATAAAAAGAAGGGGAGAGAGGGAAGAAAGAGAGAGAGCGAGAGCAGAGAGAGGGGAGAGCGCGAGAGAGCGAGAGAGAGAGCGAGAGAGCGAGAGAGCGAGAGAGAGAGAGAACGAGAAAGAGAAGGGGGGAGGGAAAGGAAAGAGCAAGAGGAGGAGGGGGAAAGCGGTGAGAGAGGAGGCGGGGGGACAAGAAAGAGAAAGGAAACGAGGGAGGAAAGATAAGGTAAAACGCAGGAAGGAGGGAGTGGAAAGGGAAGGGAAGGCGGCAAGAGCACTGGAGGGAAAAATAAAAAGAGGGAACGAGAAAAAGAAAGGGCAAATGGAAGGAGGAGAGCAAAGAGAAGTAGAAAGAGAAGGGTTTCGAGAGGGAGAGCAGGAGAAGGAGAAGGGACGGCGCGGAGAGGCGCCGGAGCAGGGGGGGAGAGGGAGAGGAGAAAGGGAGGGAAAGGGAGAGGGAAAGGGAAGGAGAAAGAAGAAAAGAGAGGGTGAAGGGAAGAGAAAGGGGAGGGGAAAAAGAAAGAGAGGGGGAAAAAGAAAGGCAAGCGGGAGGAAAAGACAATGAGGAAAGGGAAGAGAAAGGGAAAAAGTGGGAAAGGAAAGAGGGGAACGGAGAAAGAGAAATTTAAGAAATAGAGGGGAAGAGAAAGAGAAGGAAAGGGGAAGAGGAGAGAGGGGAAAGGGAAAGCGAAGGAGAAAGCAGAGGGAAAGAGAAAGGGAAAGAGGAAGATGGGAGAGGGAAAGGAGGAGAGAGAGGGAAGCGAAGGACAGAGAAAGAGAAAAAGGAGGGCTGGAGGGAGGAGATAGAGATGCAGGGAAAGGGGAAGAGAGGAGCAGTAAGGGAAAAGGGGGGAGGGAGATAGAGGGAGGAAAGGGAAAAGGTTTAGAAGAAAGAGAAAGAGAGGGAAAGAGAAAGAGAGGGAAAGAGAGAGAGAAAGATACAGGGGAGAAAAAGAGGGAAGAAAGATAAAGAGAGAAAAAAAGGGAAAGAAAGATAAGAGAGAAAAGGGAAAGCAAGAAAAGAGGAGAAAGGGGAAAGAAAGATAAAGAGAAAAGGGGGAAAAAAGAAAAGAAAGGGGGGAAAGAAAGGGAAAGAAGATAAAGAGTAGAAAAAGGGAAAGAAAACGATAAGAGAGAAAAAGGGGAAAGAAAAAAGATAAAAGAAGGGGAAAAAGGGAAAGACAGATAAAGAGAGAAAGGGGAAAGGAAAATAAAGAGAGAAAAAAGGGACAAAAGATAAAGAGAGAAAGAGGGAAAGAAGAGAAAAGAGAAAAAAGGGAAAGAAAGATAAAGAGAGAAAAGGGAAAGAAAAAAAAGAGAGGAAAAGGGAAAGAAAGATAAAGAGAGAAAAGGGAAAGAAAGATAAAGAGAGAAAAGGGACAGAAGAAAAAGAGAGGAGAAAAAGGGAAAGAAAGATAAAGAGAGAAAAAGGGAAAGAAAGATAAAAAAAACGAAAAAGGGGAGAAGATAAAGGAGAAAGAGGGCAAAGAAAGATAAAGAAGAGAAAAGGGAAAGAAAGATAAAGGAGAAAAGGGGGAAAAAACGGGTAAAGAGAGAACGAGGGAAAGAAAGAAAAAAGGAGCAAAAGGGAAAAAAAAGAGAGAAAAGAGGGAAAAGAAAGATACAGAACAAAACAGAAAGGAGGAAGAGCAAAAGGGGAAAGATAAAAGAGACCAAGAGGGAACGCAGCTCCGGCGAGTACCAAGGGGACCTCCCCACCCCCTCCCCCCTCCCTCCCTCAACCCTCCCTCCTTCCCTCCACTCCCCTCCCCTCCCCTCCCTCACCTTCTCCCACTTTTCCTCCCTCACCCTTCTCACCTCTTCTTTCCCTCACTTCTCTACCTCTTTCCATACCTCCCTCTCTTCCTCTTTCCCTCCCCCCTTTCCCTCCCTCACCCTGTTCCCTCTTCACCCTTACCTCTTTTTCCCTCCCTCACCTCTATCCTCTTTCCCTCCCTCACCCTCTCTCCCTCTTTCCCCCCCCTCACCCTCTTTCCTCTTTCCTCCCTCACCCTCTCTTCCTCTTTTCCCCCCTCACCCTCTCTTCTCTTTCCCTCCCTCACCCTCTCTTCCTCTTTCCCTCCCTCACCCTCTCTCCCTCTTTCCCTCCCTCACCCTCTCTCCCTCTTTCCCTCCCTCACCCTCTCTCCCTCTTTCCCTCCCTCACCCTCTCTCCCTCTTTCCCTCCCTCACCCTCTCTCCCTCTTTCCCTCCCTCACCCTGTCTCCCTCTTTCCCTCCCTCACCCTCTCTCCCTCTTTCCCTCCCTCACCCTCTCTCCCTCTTTCTTTCCCTCACCTTCTCTCCCTCTTTCCCTCCCTCACCCTCTCTTTCTCTCCCCCTCCCTCCTTCCCTCTCTCCCTTCCCGTCTCCCACACCTTCTCCCTCCCCCTCTCCCCCTCCCTCACCCTCTCTCCCTCTTTCCCTCCCTCACCCTGTCTCCCTCTCTCCCTCCTTTCCTCCTTCCCTCTCTCCCTTCCTGTCTCCCACACCTTCTCCCTCTTCCTCTTTCCCTCCCTCACCCTCTCTTCCTTTCCCCCTCCCTCCTTCCCTCTCTCCCTTCCCGTCTCCCACACCTTCTCCCTCCCACTCTCCCCCTCCCTCACCCTCTCTTCCTCTCCTTCCCTCCCTCCTTCCCTCTCTCCCTTCCCGTCTCCCACACCTTCTCCCTCTCCCTCTTTCCCTCCCTCACCCTCTCTCCCTCTCTCCCACCCTCACCCTCCCTCCCTCCTTCCCTCTCTCCCTTCCCGTCTCCCACACCTTCCCCCTCCCCCACTCCGACACACACAAAACCAAAATTTCCTCACCCATATCCTGCGCATTGTTCTCGACGCAGAGGCAGAGCGCGGGCCGCTGCTGCGAGTTGATGGAGAACCTGGTGTCGGTGTCGACGCCCTCCTGGAAGAGCTTGTGGACGCGGGGGACGTCGTTGTTCTGGATGGCCACCAGCAGCTGCGAGTCCAGGTTCCAGCGGCGGGCGAAGGTGGTCATGGCGGCGGTCTGTGGACGGAACCAGGAGACTGCGTTAAAAGCAAGGCCCGTTTGCGTTTCAGGAGGACGAGCCCAAGGTGTCACCAAGGGAGGAGGGGGAGGAGGGGGAGGAGGGGGGGATACCAGGAGCCTGAGCCTGAATTCATCCTGGTGATTCCCCTGGGAACACCGGGCGAGAATGGACGTGGCCTCTACGGGTCAATGTTTCAAATAAATACGTACAGTGTTTGTGTGTGTGTGTGTGTGTGTGTGTGTGTGTGTGTGTGTGTGTGTGTGTGTGTGTGTGTGTGTGTGTGTGTGTGTGT
>NC_061861.1:3884338-3886838 GCF_019202785.1 Penaeus chinensis | reverse complement strand
CAATTGAACGCAGCCGCAGGACGACCCCGCGCCGCTCCCCTGCCTTTCTGAGCCATGTCTGCGAGTGCCTCAACACTCTTGTTCTATTTCTAAAGTTCATGCATCACATCTGAACTCATCTGAACAATGCGATGCCTGTGAATGTATGTATAGACATTTCGCCCAGCACATGACGAAAAGATAGAAAAAAAAACTAACTTCGAAACAGCTGCCCCCTGTTTTGAAATGTCCATGCACCACGGCAGCCCTCTGAGCGGTGTGGCATGAAACAGTTCACCTGGAGGCTGTTCTTCCCTCATCCTCCAAGTGATCCTACGGCAGACGGCGGCTAAACTGTGCGGCTTGCTGGCTGCGAATTGAAAAACACTTTCTCGTACGACGAAAATGCCAGGGGAATCCCCTCCGAAACTACGGTCTCGTCTGCCAATAGACTTCTTATTCGTGTTTATAGAAACTATTATGACTTCGATAACGTCATTACGTAAGAACGCAATATACGAGATTTATTATATTGCTACTACCGAAATATACATCACTTACTCCCACAAAACAAGAATCTTAGAGTACGAATCCGTGTTTTGGGGCACGAGAGGCTCCTTCTTCCTCCCACAGCCCTCGTCTGGCTCACAAAGGGCAGGAGAGGTTTCTGGGCGAGGACCAGAAGAGACGGGAAGAAAGGGAGCGGTACGAGAAAGAGGAGAAGCAAGGTATGGAAGAATAAGAGGGGGGAGAGAAACGAAGATAAAGTGTGTGGGAGAGAGAGAGTAAAATAATAAGAGGGGGGAGAGAAACGGAAGATAAAGTGTGTGGGAGAGAGAGAGTAAAATAATAAGAGGGGGAGAGAAACGGAAGATAAAAGTGTGAAAGAGAGAAAAAGTAAATGAGACGAGTCTAAACGTGGAAGACAAAACATCTGAAGCGAGACTGAAGCCAAGGAGGCAGGGCCAAGGAGGCAGGGGCGGCAGCGGCGCACGGGCGGTAGGGAGCAAGGTGAGGGACAGGGGATAAGGCGACCTTGTTAAATGCGCACAATCATCTGTTCCGGACGAGGCCTCGGGAGGGACTTGTCAACGAGAGGGAGGGGCGACGAAGGATCCCTCTGCGAGAGACAAATGCAAAAACTTGTATAAAACATGCAAACACATACAAGCAAGCGCGGACGAACACACAAGAGCAAAAACACCATTCATTCATGCAATGTTGCGAACACACACACAGATACCTAAACACACACACACACACACACACACACACACACACACACACACACACACACACACACACACACACACACACACACACACACGCACACAAACCATCACAAACGTAGATACCCTCTGCATGCAATCCTCCCCTCACCCCCCCCCCCCTTCCCCCTTACCGTCTCCCCCATGCACGGAGAGCAAGCCACGTGCGTTTCTCGGAAGGTAAACATTCGTGGAAGATCAACAACAAACAGGTCTCCGTCACCTCGCCCATTATAGGAAAACTCAACCTCGCGTCACCAAACTGGTTCTTGCCGGAATCCTCCTGTGTTTCCTAGAATAAAATGACGCACAAGAGCTGCATCCATCTTCAAATCGAGGGGGAGATAAGCGGAAAATTATAACCCTCGCTGACTTTATCGATGGTGGAGATTGCGATGATCGTTTTGATAATGGCGATAAGACCAGCAACAAAGAAGGTTATATAACGATATATATCGGAACAAAAATATGAACAGAAAACGATAAGAATTAAACTAATCATGACAAACCCGACAAAATATATTGCAATACAGATAATAATGACGATAATGATTATAAAAATATCAATAAAATGATAATCATAATCAATTATTACTAAATCATACATAACTTTTATTAATGATAATACGAGGCACCGAGTGATTTATTCGTCAAAATAACTGTATTTTCAATTAGCGTAAGAATAAGAATAAAAATAAGAACACGGACAACAATAAAGTAAAATAATAAAAATAACAATAACAATCAAACTTTGAATATTCAAAGAAATAATATTAACAACAACGATAGTGATGATGATAATAACAAAAACAAACACAATAACGATAACAATAACAACAATAACCATAAACATAATAGCAACAAAAACATTAATAGGAGCATCCAAAAATAGGCCTAACAGACAACAGCTGCTTAGAAGGAGGCCACGTGGATCAACATGTGTCCTACACTAGTCTTTCTCCCTCCCTCATTATCTCTCACCTTCCCTCCCCCTCTCTCTCATTCTTCTCACCTTCCCTTCCTCTCTCCCTCATTATCTCTCACCTTCTCTCCCTCTCTCTCATTCTTCTCACCTTCCCTCCCTCCTTCATTCTCTCTCGCTTTCCCTCCCTCCCTCATTCTCTCTCACCTTCCCTCCCTCTCTCCCTCATTCTCTCTCACCTTCCCTCCCTCTCTCCTTCATTCTCTCTCATCTTCCCTCCCTCTCTCCTTCATTCTCTCTCATCTTCCCTCCCTCCCTCCCTCTCTCCCTC
>NC_061861.1:3864338-3866838 GCF_019202785.1 Penaeus chinensis | reverse complement strand
ATTAGGTTTAGGCAAGGTAAAGATCAGATTTAGGCAAGGTAAATATTAGATTGAGGAAAGGTAAAGATTAGGTTTAGACAAGGTAAAGATTAAGTTTAGGAAAGGTAAAGATTAAATTTAGGAAAGGTAAAGATTAGATTTAGGAAAGGTAAAGATTAGATTAAGGCAAGGCAAAGATTAGATTTAGACAAGGTAAAGATTAGGTTTAGACAAGGTAAAGATTAGGTTTAGACAAGGTAAAGATTAGGTTTAGATATAGTGTGAACAGATTGTGGTAAGTTTACATTAGTTTGCTGCTTGGTTAAATTACAGTTCATTTGATTGGATTAATACTGAGTTCCTTTGCCTGAGGGACGTAAAGTGGGGGGGGGGGGGAATGTTAAAAATGAAAAGGTTTTTTTTCCAGTATGTAAAACCTATATTGATTACATATAATAAAAGTTTTGCTGCAATCGTTATTACGCGTGCACACCATTCACATCTGCATTATCTGACATATTAACTACCTTCAAACGTGACCTATTTAACTGCATAAACAGAAATAAATAAATACCATGAGAAAAAAAAACAAAAAAACTCAAGTGTTTCTTTATCTAAGTTTCCTCTTGACACATTTATTTCCTCGGTTCACCTACATGTCACAGCGCTTGCTTGTCAGTCTCAGCTCTCACGATATCTCTGCGTCTCGGAGGGTCATTAGTAAAGGAAAGAAGCATTCCAAAGCCATGGAATTCACCTAATAATCATGAAATGTCACGGGGCGGTCCATGGGGCTGAGCCTCTGCACTCGACAGCGAGACGGAGGAGGCATTTTGGCGAGCGTCGGCTTGTCAAGCTGGGTTGAGATATCGATGTGGTGCCCTCGCTTAACAAATGCTCTACGTCGATAATCATCTAATTTATTGTCGATGTGGGGGGAATGTTAAGGAATGAATCTAAAACTGTATCGAGTTTGTAATCATTTGGGAATATCTGCATTTCTGATACCTAATCCTGATGTCAAAGTTTCAAGACAACTTGGATTTGACTTTCTTAAATTTTCTTATGTATGACGTCAGTATTTCAAGTTGGTTTATCTATGACGTCTCGGTCTTAGGTTAGGTTTAGTGTGACGTCTCGGTTTCAAGAGAGCATGAGTATGACGTCAGGATCTCAGGTCAACTGCTTTATATCCTAATAATCGCCATTTAGCTTGAAACTGATGAGACTCCCATCTTTCTTAATACATTCTGAGTCTGTAAGGAGTATTTCCTGATAAAGAATATATATTAGATGTTTATCATTCAAATAGAAAAAGTCTTAAAATAGTGAAGGACAGTGTGGCGAAGTTAAATTGTCAAGAATTCATGAAGAAACAAATTTACTTGGGCATTGCTCTGTTGCACATTATGGTGTAATAATGAATAACGTTCGATCTGTTAATAGCTTGATTTGTAATATCAGAGTGAATTCATGCAACAATGTGAGAGTCATTCGTATAGAATTTAATGAATTAAATCTTTAATCTTTGATATGAGTTCAATGTCATGGAAACATGATTGAGATGTTGGGTCTGTTTTCTTCTGTCTTTTAGGGCAGAAAACAAAGTTAATTACGAGACAAATAAGCCTTTAAATGTCATTAAAGGAAATTATGTGTATTTCTACAATGCTTATTTAGATCAAATCATATTTTTTCGTAAAATAAAGGTATCTGTCACAAAGGTTTTTTTCACAAGTGGATTTTCTTCGCTTTTGCTGTATGAAAAATCGTTTGTATCTGTTACAGGCGACTTCTACTTATGCTATGCATTCACGAAAAGTGACGGCATGAAATACCCTCACAGTGTTGATAAAAAAACAAAGTTATTAAAAAATAAAGATCAAATTTGTAGAAAATATTAAACAAGAAAACAATTTGTAAGAAACTATATTCTTCAAATCCCCTCGAACGCAATCGGATTCAGTCGTCCTTCTCACAGTCACTTGATCATAACAAAACCTCAATTTCTGTCACAATTTCTTCAAAACTCGGCCAAAAATGGGGATATTTTCCAATTCCTCGCCTTTCGACCAGTTTGTCGGTAAGTTTGGAATAGATTGAGGTAAATTCAGAAGAACAAATTAATAGCACTAGTTGTTAAATAAGAAAAATGAACGTATTGTCCATTTCCGCCTTACTTTTGACTTGGTCACGTAAGGATGAGTCATTTACTGCTATTATCAGCTAATTAACCTGCAGATAAACCAGAATTTAGTATCCTGACAGTATCTTCTCATTTCTATGTTAATGATTATTTGAAAAATGGGAAAATCTTGAGAAAAATAGTGTACAATTATTACATGGGTCAAGGGCAAGATTAATTAAGTATTCATTAAATGCCTAGATAATTGTCTGATTAATTGTGCTGTTGACTTAGTACTAACCACATTATTCACTAATGATTCTGCATCAGAAAGACTACAATTATTCCTGGAAAAATATTTAATGTTTCTTGGGCTTTGTTGTTTGTTTACTCAAT
>NC_061861.1:3856838-3859338 GCF_019202785.1 Penaeus chinensis | reverse complement strand
AAGAGGAGAGAGAGAGAGAGAGAGAGACGTGGAGAGAGAGTTAGAGAAAGGTTGGAAAGGAGAGGAGGGGAGGAGTTGGAGAGCAAGGGAAGAGAGAGAGAGAGAGGTGAGAGGAGGAGAGAGAGAGAGACGGGGGGAGGAAGTGAGAGTGAGAGAGGATGAGAAGAGAGTGAGGAGAGAGAGAGGGAGAGAAGAGAGGGGAGAGAGATGGATGAGAGACGATGAGAGAGAGAGTTAGGGGAACAAGGAGAGATGGAGGAACAAGGGAAGAGAAAGAGAGAGTTGGAGAACAAGGGAGAGAGAGAGTGAGTTGGAGAACAAGGGAGGAGAGAGAGAGTGGAGTTGGAGAACAAGGGAGAGAGAGAGAGAGTTGGGGAAACAAGAGGGAGAGAGAAGAGAGTGAGTTGGAGGAACAAGGGAGAGAGGAGAGAGGAGAGAGAGAGAGATGATGATGAGAGATGAGAGAGAGAGAGAGAGGAGGGACGAGAGAGAGAGAGAGGAGAGAGGAGAGTTGGAGAACAAGGGAGAGAAAGAGAGGAGTTGGGAGAACAAGGGGAGAGAGAGAGAGAGTTGGAGAACTAGGGAGAGAGAGAGGAGAGTTGGAGAACAAGGGAGAGAAAGAGAGAGTTGGAGAACAAGCGAGAGAGGGATGAGAGAGAGTTGGATAATCAAGGGAGAGAAAGAAAAGAGTTGAGACAATGGAGAGAAAGAGAGAGAGAGTTGGAGAACAAGGGAGAGAAAGAGAGAGGAGTTGGAGAGAACAAGGGAGAGAGAGATGGGAGAGAGAGTTGGAGAACCAAGGGAGAGAGGAGTGAAGAGGAGTTGGGAGAACAAGGGAGAGAGAGAGTGAGTTGGAGAAACAAGGGGAGAGAGAGAGAGAGAGTTGGAGAACAAGGGAGAGAGAGAGAGAGAGAGAAGAGAGAGAGAGAGAGAGAGAGAGAGAGAGAGAGAGAGAGAGAGAGGGAGAGAGAGAGAGAGAGAGAGTTGGAGAACAAGGGAGAGAAAGAGAGAGTTGGAGAACAAGGGAGAGAGAGAGAGAGTTGGAGAACAAGGGAGAGAGAGAGAGAGTTGGAGAACAAGGGAGAGAAAGAGAGAGTTGGAGAACAAGCGAGAGAGGGAGAGAGAGAGTTGGAAATCAAGGGAGAGAAAGAAAGAGAGTTGGAGAACAAGGGAGAGAAAGAGAGAGAGAGTTGGAGAACAAGGGAGAGAGAGAGAGAGAGAGAGTTGGAGAACAAGGGAGAGAGAGAGAGAGAGAGGAGAGTTGGAGAACAAGGGAGAGAGAGAGAGAGAGTTGGAGAACAAGGGAGAGAGAGAGAGAGAGAGTTGAAGAACAAGGGAGAGAAAGAGAGAGTTGGAGAACAAGCGAGAGAGAGAGAGAGAGTTGGAGAACAAGGGAGAGAAAGAGAGTTGAGAACAAGGGAGAGAAAGAAGAGAGAGAGTTGGAGAACAAGGGAGAGAGAGAGAGAGAGTTGGAGAACAAGGGAGAGAGAGAGAGAGAGTTGGAGAACAAGGGAGAGAGAGAGAGAGAGAGTTGAAGAACAAGGGAGAGAGAGAGAGAGAGAGAGAGAGAGAGAGAGAGAGAGAGAGAGAGAGAGAGAGAGAGAGAGAGAGAGAGAGAGAGAGAGTTGAAGAACAAGGGAGAGAAAGAGAGAGTTGGAGAACAAGCGAGAGAGAGAGAGAGAGTTGGAGAACAAGGGAGAGAAAGAGAGTTGGAGAACAAGGGAGAGAAAGAGAGAGAGAGTTGGAGAACAAGGGAGAGAAAGAGAGAGAGTTGGAGAACAAGGGAGAGAGAGAGAGAGAGAGAGAGTTGGAGAACAAGGGAGATAGAGAGACAGAGTTGTAGAACAAGGGAGAGAAAGAGAGAGAGAGTTGGAGAACAAGCGAGAGAGAGAGAGAGAGAGAGAGAGAAAGTTGGATAACAATGGAAAGAGAGAGAGAGAGTTGGAGAACAAGGGAGAGAAAGAATCTGTCTAAGTGTACTCCCTAGATTATTAAATGTTTGGTTTGATAAAGCAGCCCTCAAATTTTATGGTTGTGTCACTGGGAATTTTAGCTATGTTCTACCGACTGCCTATGAATATACATTGAGTTTTATGTGCATTTAGTTTAAGACCATGAGTGTCAAAATATAATTTTGCTTGTGTAAGAGTATGTTGAGTCTTTCTTATTAATGTATTTAAGTTGTTTACTGAGTCACTATGAAGAAACTGTGAATCATCGGTGTAGTGCACTTGTTGTTTTGATGACATACCATTATTGATTCTTTCCAGTTGGGTCCTAGTATCTAAATAACTTTTAATCCAATAGGTATCAATTTTATGAATTATTAATTTGTTAAGGAGAGTTTAATGGTTGATACTATCAAAAGCCTTTGAAAGGTTGCATAATATGAGCAAATTAACCTGATTTTAATATAATATAAATATAAATCTCATCAGTAATTTGTAGTAAAGCTGTTTCAGTAGATAACCTATTTCTAAAACCATGTTGCATATTAGGG
>NC_061861.1:3849338-3851838 GCF_019202785.1 Penaeus chinensis | reverse complement strand
TTTACACTACTGTTTACAGAAAATATACTTTTACTGGTTTGGGAATGCATTATTTGAGCTACGCACCACAGAAGTACAAGGTTAATAGCATATCCACCTTGATTAACATAGCATATAACATTTGCTTCACCTGGTCCCTTTTTGATAAGGAAATGAAGTTCTTATTAAATTACTTTGAGACAAATGGTTACCCAAGCGGTATTTTCTAGAAAACCCTGAGATTATTCTTAAACACTAAGTTTTGCCAGCCTTTAAAGCTTACGTCTGTCCCTAAGCAAACCAAATACATCATATTACCGTATCTCGGATAATAAAGTTATTGTGTTCGAAAACAGTTACGTGAGTTACTCAAATATTCGTTCCCCCAGCTAAAATTCAATATATTTTTCACAAATAACCATACTATCAGCACTTTTAGTAAAGAAGAGAGAGTCTTTTGCTTCAGACTTGTGTTCAAATGTTGCATACATGTTTAATTGTCCCAGCTGTAATATAACAACACATTGCTTCAAGCATAAAATTCTTGAACATGTGGAGAAGTCCATAAGAACAGGCCTACCTCTGAGCAAACTGGCATTCTCTGCAATTCGCAAACATTCACACATGGAAAACCACCCCTACACTCACAGTGATTTCAAAATTCTGTCCACATCTGCCAACAGACTCGACCTCCTAATCTCTGAATCTTTGTTTATTCATAAGATGAAGCCAGAGCTAAACAAGAATGCAACAGCCAACAGATATTAGTGGTGTTATCCTGTGACTGTAATTACCTGTTTAGTTGTTTATTGTGTGGGTTACTTGTCTGTTTGTTTCGTATATGTTTATCTTTGTTTCACTTATTTTAAGGTTTTTACAATTTTATTTTGATATATATTTTTTTTTTTTCTGCTTTGTCTGGCTCTAATGTATTTATTTTGTTTTGTTCATTCTTTGTAGCCCTGAAGATGAAGACGGTTATCTTTGAAACGCTTGCCAAATAAAGATAATCATCACAGCCTTGGTTATCAATTTCTTCACACACACACACACACACACACACACACACACACACACACACACACACACACACACACACACACACACACACACACACACACACATCCTAATTTTGTTGCATAAAGAGATCATCAGAAAAAAGAGCATGTATCTCATTTGGTAGAAAAACCCATAATGCACAAACTGGATTTATTTATAGTGAGATAACAGTTTTGGAATCCAATCATCTGACCTGAAGATGGACCTGGATTTCAAAATTATTGTCATGTTATCAATAAATCCAATTTGTGCATTGTGGGTTTTTCTACCATAGTATCAACACGGCAAAGTGTTATACCATTCTTGTATACCATTTGTTGAAAATATTGATTTTCTCTTGTTTACTTTCAGCTGATGCGCGAGATGCCACCAACTATGGGTGGATATTATCAAATGCCCAAAATGCCAGGATATGCCCCTTCCCCCACTCCTGGCATGCCACCTCAACAGGTATGGACTGTCATTGATAAATCATAATATTTTTCACAAGAAGTGTCACTTTCTCATTCTTCTTCATTGTAAGCTGTAATGTACATTCATGTTATAGAATCTGTGTAAAGGTACTACAGACATTTGATATTGTTTGTAATATGCATTATGAACGTACCCAGGATTTTTAGCATTTCAGGAAAAAGTATTATAATGAATGAAAACAATTTGTCCTTGGTATTTTAAGAGATTTATATTTTCCTTGATTTAAAATGCCTCATGTCTTCTTTGTGCCAGATGTACGGTGCCCCTGGCCAGTTCGGGCCCATCATGGGTCCTCCTCCAGGTGTCCCAGGAGGCCCTGTGCCCTACCCAAACATGCCTCCTACCACTGGACCCGGAGGCCCCATGCCACCACAGATGCCCCCACCTATGCCTGGCCCTAACCACCCAGTGCCCAATCAGCCACCTCCTCCAGGCCAGCCCATGCCTGGGGTGCAACCCCCCATGGGCCAGCCTGGCCCTCAGCCTACAGACTTCCAGCAGATGCCCCCAACCAGGTAGGCAGTGAGGGCAAAGCTCTTTTTTGAGGTGGAGGTGCTCCTTTTTTCTGTGAAGGCCTAAATTGAGCAGAGGGTATAGGAGTGGTTATGTGGATTTCCACTGATTCTTTAGTAGTCCATTAGTTTTCATATGATACTGAATATGAGATTGAATTACTCTGTATTCCAGGTTCTCATTATGTATGTATGAAATACTTTGACAGGATTCATTTTGATATTTCTAAGCTGTTGAAAAGGAAATTCTTAGATGCATTTCATGGTTGAAAGATGATATAATTTATTTTTATCATTGAGAAAAAAGTTGTAGGTACAAACTCTGAATGCCAAGGGAATATGCCTAATGGCTCCCCATTTGCTAGGTCCATGTCTGGGGAATTTAAAAGTGAGTATTGGCTATCATATCTCAAGCACAGAGTGTAGTGGCATTACCCTGAAACTGAACCAAGCTTCTACACCACTGTCTGCTGCAG
>NC_061861.1:3839338-3841838 GCF_019202785.1 Penaeus chinensis | reverse complement strand
GGAGTTCTAATGTATAACCTAAAAGATATACAGGAAATTGGGATTATCTCTTATGCAGTGCAGTTTGAAGTGTATTTACACATGATTTTTAATAGTTAAGTGTATGAGCTTCAAATTATTTAGTAAATTATATTATCAACTAGTTGGTGCTTGATTGAGTGTCTGAAATAAATAAGTTGTGAGCTCTAGTAATTATTTTATGCATAATAAATCTGTAGGGCATATTGAAGAACAAGTCAAAAGATACCATATTCAGCACTGACATACTGTATGTATATGATCCATTCCTTAAGAGTGAGTAAATGGGACCACCTCCCATTCCTGTAAAATGTTTTAAAAATGATACTGGATTTGCTTTGCATAATGTTCTTCTCTTGTTAGTTATCAAACACCTTTGAAACTTGCTTACCCAACTAGGATATCCATGCGAAGTTCCCTCGGAGTTTGCCAAAATACAGCAGTCTACCTATCTTTGCATTATGCTTTAAAGAATTCAATGGATACAAATATAAACAAGGTAAGTGAAATGGCAGCCTCTTTTCATGTGTGTGGAGTGTCATGTTTCATTTTATTACGTTCAATATCTATATGCAAAGCGTGTTGACTGTGGAATATGAAAGGGCTGTATATAATTTACTTGTTACCATAACTGTTTTCAGTGATCCGTTTATTTGTAGCTGTTTGTGATATGTATTAAAATATTGCTAACTTGACAAAGACATTTTATGACAAAATTAAGTGTTTCATTAAATCATCCTGTCTGAAGAATTTTTGTCCCACTAAACAAAGGTCCCTTTATGTTTATTTTCTCTTTTTATACTCAAAGTCTTCTCACTAAGTTAAGAAAATTGAGAACAAAAGTTGACCATAAATTGTAGTTAGCTTAAGATATGCATGATTCAATATTACGGCGATAATCAGCATCCCGCGGGAGGTGGGTCGAGGAGCGAGCGACGCCGTCGTACGACAGTCATTGCAGGCGATTTAAAGGGGTAAAACAAAGATTTTATTTTCCGTTAACTTTTTAAAAAATCGCTTAGTTCTGAAATGCCCAAACTATGACGTAACATAGTAAGGCGAAGCCAACCCCGAGGCCCGCCTCATCTGCCAACCCATCTTTCAATATACCATTTGTCAATCAATCTTGCTTTCCCGTAATTTAATTTCATTCCCTGTCTCCTCAAAATTTCTTTTAAAGATAAAGTACATTATGCAGGTATCGGGTGCAAATAAAGGGAAGAGAGAATCGAGTATGTTTCCCCGTTCACCGATCCAATATGGCACTCGAGGGAAATTCAGCTTTCTTTGCTCCTCGCACTACGTCCTGATGGAAAGAGGTGCCGGGAAATTCATGATGATGAAGATGACAATAACAAAGACAATGGCAACAGTGATGATGGTATTTATAATGATAATACTGATAACAAATAAACATAGATATATATATCGATACAGACATACAAAGAAATATGCATTTAGGCATTAGATACATATGTATATGTATATATGTCTGTGCGTACTTGTACATATATATATATATATATATATATATATATATATATATATATATACATACATATATATATACACATATATATGTGTGTGTGTGTGTGTGTGTGTGTGTGTGTGTGTGTGTGTGTGTGTGTGTGTGTGTGTGTGTGTGTGTGAGAGTGTGTGAGTGTGTGTGTGTACGCGCACTGTAACCAGCTTGGAAAGCTGATATGAACCGTAGCTAGATGCATACTCTGTAATGATGTATAGGTAATTCTTAACGTATCTTCCTGTCGGGAACTGGAGTTCTGAGTCTGCGAGGAGGAGGCGCGCTCCTAAAGGAGACGGAAGCATAAGTACTTATATAGACCTTGGAGCTGGAGCAGCAGAAGGGGCTGCTCCAGCTCCACAGACTCTTCGTGTTCTTTCTTTTTTGTGAATACCTAATTCCACGACCTTGATCGTGAGGTGTGTGAGGATTACAGAATGGTTTAAAAAAAAAAACAGATATCAGATTTTTTTTTTTACATATATCTACGTCATAAACTTTTGGAATTTTAAGCGACGGTGAGAACTGAATCAGTAACAAAATTTCGTAAATGCTTTTATGGGAAAATACTGAAATATGTTTTCCTCTAGAGTCGCCTGTCCTAAAGAAAGATTCTGTTCCGGGTCTCACCCTAAAACTTTTGGATCAAACTACTGTACTAGACTCTTAAATATCAGCCTACTAACACATACGTGGGTATATTCGAAAAAACAACCAAAAAACACCGAAGCGGCGTAATTTTTTGCTTTTTTTTGTTTGGGGGGAGGGGGAGGGGTGCGAAGTTGGGTAGAAAAATCATGTAGTCTAGATACATTTTTAAGCTATAACCAGGCCTATAGAGATGTAATTTAGTAAGAATAAAAGAACGTTTAAAAATTGTGGCTGGGGGGGGGGGGGGAGGCCAGATCTTGAGAGGGCAAACAGAATTTTAGGGGGACTAACTACCCCCTCCCCCCATTA
>NC_061861.1:3806838-3836838 GCF_019202785.1 Penaeus chinensis | reverse complement strand
TTCCAGTGGAATTCCTTGAGTAAGACAGTCGGCGTGTGTTCATTTTTTTTCTATGAATTGCTCTAGCAAGCAACTTCCTTTTCGTCGTTTAGCTATTTACATATACGCATTCTGATTATAGTAATCTGAAAATATACAAATAAACTCATGCGTCTCCCGGTGCTTGGAGACAGTTCCCCGTACCCCTCCCGCCGAGTGCCATATATTTATGCACAGAGGCTTCCCAAATCAGCTGATTCCGTCTCCGTCGCAGAACGCTTATGCAATCAGGCACTAGTTACCAAGCGAGCAGTTTTTTCAAGTATAGACAAATAAGAAAAAAATAAAAATGATCGATATAAATGTAATAGGTATCTATAATCAGTATGGAATAATATAATAAGTAGCTTTAATATATATTTATTAATATTAACAGAGAATGAAGTTAAAAGTAATTTAGGTTCTGCTTTGATGAACAAATGGACGTCATGGCACCCTATTGAAGCAGTGTTGCCATTCTAGCCTTTTTCATTCAGATCTAGCAGATTTGAACCTACCTGGTGTTTCATACAGTGGCTAACAATTTTCTATATTTTATTTTGAATGGCTATCTCAGGGTAAATGTCAATATCATAAACACATACATTTTTTAAAGAAAATGCTAAATCTTAAATCGTGATGAGAGAGTCTTTTCTTCACCATATAAGTGTTGATTGAGTATACTATATCGTCCTCTCCTGCTTATCATTTCTTCCTGTGCAAAATTATCATATCATCTGAGACTACAATGTATACAATATCTATTTTTTCCGCGTCAAATATGAAATCTATCGAAAATAGATCCCAATCTAGCGCTTTTAAAGCCCGATGTAGCGACATTTAGTATCTCACGATTGCAACACTGAGCGCTGGTCTCGCGGCAGACGATCCTGAGCCGGCAAAGGGGCGCCATCTTACTCGTAAGTTCCGCATATTTATTCCTATTTTACACCTCGGCCCGTTTTTCTAGAATGCTGGAAGTGATGCTCATTTCATATTCCTGTAACGAGCATTGTGTTTAGTGGGAATTTAGGGGCGAGGCGAGTGATTTTTCAGGCGTAAAAGGAAAGGCAAAGGTTGCAGAGGGCGATGCGCGAAGCCGGTCTAGTTACTATGGACATTTTGGTGGATCCTTTTACAGGGGAATTTTCTCGTCCTCCGCCCTCAGGGATTGCCCACAAGGCCTGCGCGCTCGCGGATCTTGTTGGGCATTACATTTGGATGCTGAAGGACTCGTGAATTGTGTAATTATACCGACGGACGACGGGAAATTCCTATAAAAAGAGCCACATTGGGCACGTCCCCGAAGGTGAAAGTACAACAAAAGCCTGGGACTTTAATAATTACTCTAATAGTTACTTTATTATGATTGCAAGTCCCCCTTTCGTCTGCATTTTGGACCATTTTCAAGCTCTGCTCTTAACAACCGCTAAAGAGATTTCCAATCAGTAGGCCTATCAACCACAAAGAACACGCCTAGCCCTAATTTGAATGAGCTTTCTCATTTATGTTATTAATGTGACTGTAATCTCAATGGTCGGATCGTAGGGTCGGAAATGAGTACATTTTGATAAGATAAGAGCCCGGTCTTCGCTGAAGGTCACAGGGATGTTGGATGACCTAGTTTTTAACAAGGGAAACCTCTCGCATGTTAATTACCGTTAAGTGTTATTTATCATACGACAGCAGATGACTAATGTTGATGGGTTTAAAGGAAGGGGACAGGGTCTTCAATATTACCCGTATAGTCTGTAAATAAAATTCTAAATCGACAAATTTGTGGTCATAATCATCAGTAATTATTTACAGGGAGATTGCACCTTCCGAGGCTAATTCCCTTGTTACGCCAGCGAAATTATCATATCTTGGAGTGCAGTACATCCAATATCTAATTTTAGTTCCCTCCTGGGAAGCCCCACACATTGCCCCAAGAGCCCAAAGCTTCCCTAGCCCCACTCGATCCCTGTTTTCCTGAGCCACCTGATTGCCATGATCTGTCTCCTTTTGGCATTTGTTGCGACCAATTCGTTCTTTACTTGACTTTATTCTTTGCCTTTGTGAGCCGTTTCATCTATTAGCGTAGTTTTCTTTGTGACGGTCTCCTTGGATTCTCCCCAATTTAGTGCAGTCCTTATGAAGATGTGTACATGGTGTTCTAGAAACCTCTCCTTCTGAAATTTTGGAATTTTATTTCCTATTCCCACATTTTTTATAATTCTCAAGAATCTGAAGTTGCTGTTGCTGGGCATTGCCCAACACCACCTGGCAAACCTTGTCTATAGTCAAATTTGATAGTCTCCCCTCCTCCACCTACCAAATTACACAAAATTATTTGCCAGACCATTGTGTTAAGGCATGGACACATAAGTTAAACCTTACATGTATAACAACCAGGATTACAGTAAAAATAGTGTGTGGAGTGGTTACCTTGACAAAAACTAAGGCCCTTTTTATCTAGGCCCTAGATGAAAATTTGCACACCTTTTGCCCTAGATTCTAGGGCAAAAGGTGTGCAAATTGAAAATAAAGTTAATACAGGACAGAGAAGGGAGGAGATCAACCCTTCATTTTTTTAAGTCCCCATCCATGTCTACCTTTCAAGGACCAAAACAGATAGTAGATTTGGTCTCTGAGCAGTGGATATTTTTGTCGTTTTGTGTAAATATGAGGCTGCTGCAGCTGTATCGGTATTGTGTATTATGCTATTATTTATGCTCTATGAGATGGCTTTGTCCATTGTCCTCTATCTCTTTTGTCACTCTTTGTAACATTAACCCGATTTTGTAATTATGAGAGCCTGTTTTTCTGAATTCATGTATGTAATACATTCTTCTAGTTTTTTATACTACTTTTACATTTTACATAATTACCATAATGACATTGGTAATTATTTGCACTATTCTGTACAATAACCTTGTGAGCATGCGCATTTTGCCACTGGGAGGTTTGACAGGCCATGCAATGCGCATCAGTCCGTATATTTTCAAAGATGGTTGGGGCGTCCGTAGTGTTTGATTAGCTGATTTTAAGCATTTGTTGTGCTTGTTTTACACATTTCTGTTCTCTGTTCTTATTTCAACCTGTTTTACCCCATAATTTCCCTGATTTACTTCATCAGATTTGTTCTCATGTGATGAGAACAAATTTGATGATATAAATATTCTCAGGGAAGACCCGATCGTCGTCGTAAAAAAATTAACCGCCTTTTGTCCCCAAAATTAATGTTACACAGAGATAAAGGAAATGGACACTACCATCTTCTTCTAGAGCATAAGTAATATTTGTAAATAACACAAGTTCAGGTACTGCTGCCTTATATTTACCATGAAATAATGAAAATATCCGCTGCACATCGACGCTCAGAGAACAATACCCTCAGACAGCCCGTTGTTTTCTATAAATTTGCATGAAGTGCCAATTAAAGCAGCGGGTAATGGAGGGGGGGGGGGGTTTGCCTGCCCCACCCCTGTCTATGGAATAAATTGAAAGTAGGAAAGGTTAGGTTCAGATGTTTAGGCATGTGTAAAGTTATTTAAAATCTACATATAAAAAATGGCTTTAGAGGACTTTTTCTGTGGAGTGTGCGTTGCACTTGCTAATAAATACCTAATCCCTGATGATGCGCCTGTACACACAGGAGGTAGATCCTCTGACCTGAATCTTGAGGTCCATAAATAGGAGTGCATGGGCATTGTTCGGAAGAGCTTGTGTACTCAACATAAGAGTTCTTAAGAATTAAAATAGTTTAAAGCTACAAATATGATATCAGGTAAGAAATGGCTTATAAAAGCCTGTTAAAGCACCCTCCATCCTCCTATTCTATCTTTTCTGAACATAGTAAATATGAAATCAGAAGTATCAAAATATATGGGATGTTTACACCAAAACCCTGCCTTTACCTTTTTTTCCTTGGTACCTCCTAGTCTATCTGAACCAATTATACAAGTGCCTCCCTTTTTTGGTCATGCCTTTGTGAATGAATATTGTAGGTATGAAATACGAAGTTTGGTGGTTTATGCCTTTCGCTTTACCTTACTAAATGATATGATAAGATTTAAAATTCACACATTTGTGCTGTGGTTTACTTGTCCTTTTTCCCTTGTAGATTAGATATTTCTCCCTCTCCCCCCCCCTCTCTCCACCTCTCTCTGCCTCTCTGCCTCTTTCCCCCTCCACCCCTCTCTCCCTCCTCTCCCCCTCTCTCCCCAGTGGCAGTAGGAATAAGATTGAGAATCTGTTTCAACATTGGCATTTGTATTATTTCTTGTTCACTATTTCTTCTTTCCTTTCCACATGTTAGTTTACCTCGTACAAAAACATCTTGTGCAAAAGGGGGAACAAGGTACTAGCCTGACTATAGTTTAGAATACAACTTGAAACCCTAATATTTAAAGGATACAGAATGAAACATTATATAATGAAACCATTCCCCCTTCCCTTTTCTAATTTCTCCATCTGTTACTGATTTTGATGGGACTTGTACCAATGGAAAGGGGAATAAATATGATGTTTTAACAATTAAGCTGGATGATGTCCTATCAAGCCATTCCCCTGACTCAGGAACAATGATTTCTCCAAAAGTGTGGTTGGGCCAGGTCTAAGATTTCCACAGAAATCAGTTGCACAATTGTTTGCCCTATGGCTGTATTTCTGGTGGAGAATTTGCCCCTCAAAAGTAGGAATTAGCCTTGTTTTAGCCATATGTAAAAAAAAATTGCTTATGCCAGTCAAGAGCATAGAGGGGGTTAATTTTAAAGTTTCCCATGTTTCTGGTTTTTCCCTTGAGCAGCTCTGACTGCATGCACCCTGACATGTTCTGTATGGCACTGGAGGCTCCTGGTACAATTGGACTTGTGCAACATTTTTCATTTGGAGAAATACTTTGAATAGGCACAGAAAAAAAAGTAAGAGTAAATGAAAGTTAATCTTGTTCAAACCTGTTACACATTATGAAAGGGTGACCTCCCCCCCCCCCCCTCATATACAATCATTCCTATGTAAGATTGGAATTTGGACTTACTCTCTCTGTACCTGTCTTTGTTTCAAGTGAATTGAAGCTGCTAAATTTTGACTCGCAATCAGTTCTTAACTAATAATAAATTGACAAACCTTCAGGCTCTTGCTAGGAAGTGTTGGATTTTTTGGTCATTTGGGTGTGCCAAGGGAGAGAGGTAGCTTGTAATCCAGATGGCCTGTCATTGGTTTATTCATATTGAATGAAATGCACAATTTGAAGCAGATGTGACAAGGACCTGGATTACTTGTAATTCAGGTCCTGCTATTTTGAGCATGTCTGGTTTTGCTGAAGGTGTACACAATCCAGTCTGTCTATTGATTCCATGGATATCAGCCAGTGCAAAGAATATAAGATTATCATCTTACATTCCTTTGCATTGGCTGATATCCATGGAATCTAGTTGTGCAAGTAGAAGTAACTCTTATCATTCAGTTGATAAAACGTCAGACCTCTCTATAGTAAGAATTTGTTGATGAAAATATGGCCAAATATCCCATGTTTTTTATAGACCAGAGGTGGTTGATCCAATGCCACAACTTGTAAAATTAGTCAGGCATGGTCAATATAAGTTGAAAGTCCATGGGGCTATAAGTAGGTCATTGCTGTACACCTTTTCTCCATGGAGTAGATGAACTGAATTAGGCTGTTGGAATGCTGTCTATTGGTGGGTAAATAACTATAACAGGAACTTTTAATATACTCCGAGGTAGGAAACCTTACAATGTCTAGATTTGTTTTTTCTTGTGTATAAACAAGGTAATAATTCAGAATTCAGAGCATTATCAGTTGGGAAAATTATAACAGGGTTAAGCATTTTAAGTTGAACTTTGCATTTATTTGAATTGTATGGATATCCGTTTTTTTATAAATTTATTTTGGTGTTTTAATAAGGTCAGGCGAAGAAGTGCATTAAACACACACACACACACACACACACACACACACACACACACACACACACACACACACACACACACACACACACACACACACACACACACACACACTAAAATAACATTTGTGTATTTTGGATGTATTTCTTGATCATTGACATTTTGTAAACCTTTAAACCTTTTCTAATTGTTAACATTTACTAATGAATTTACTTTCCTGTTACAGGGTTTCATAGAATTTTAAAATAGGAATAGACTGAACAGGACATTTTAGTTGACAGATTTATGTTGGATGGCCTACTTGATAGAGAATATCATTGAAAAGTTACCAAGCGTCCTCATGTATTTTGAATATTCTTTAAATAGAATGTATTTCTCAATCTTCTCTTGTGTTTCAGAATCAAAATGTTCAGCAGCCTCTGGGAAACCGCAAAGAACTCGCCGTTCAGTCGGCCTCTTGAAGCTCAGTGTGATGCCCCCAACAAGCAGCTTGTAGCTGGGAGAAACATTGCTGCTGCTGATGCTCGTAAGATTAAATGATTTTGGGAAAGAGTTCAGATTAGTAGGATGGGAACTTGGCTTGATATGTAGGAAACTCAGGTGCTTTTTAACACCAATTATTACTTTGCGGAGAGTGGAAAGAAAGGAAGAACAAGCTAATTTCTTACCTAATTGGTTTGACTGTTTACTTTGCAATAGGTTATTTGATGTGTGCCATTTAATAATAAAAAAATATACATATAATACATATACATAATACATACATGTATATTCCTAGAGGTGGTCCATCATGGTTTCAGATATCAAAATAGTAGCTGGTTTAGGTTAATCTGAATGTTTTTAGAAATATTCTTAACATAAAGACTTCATAGATTTATACATTTCTCATTAACATTTTTTATTATTTTGTCTTTATCCTCATCGACAGAGTACAGTTGTGAGTATGGCTCAAACAAATACTATGCCCTCTGTGGCTTTGGTGGCCTGCTCAGCTGTGGTATCACACATACAGCTGTTGTCCCCCTGGATTTGGTCAAGTGCAGGATCCAGGTAAATCCTGAAAAGTACAAAGGCGTCTTCAATGGCTTCAAGGTAAAGTTAACCTCCTTGCTTTAGAATTGTTTTATAATAGCTATTACTCATTGGATCTAGGTGCCTTGTGGCCTGCATATATATATATATATATATATATATATATATAAAATCTCACATTCTGAGCATTGGGCTTACTTAAGCAGCTACTCTCCTGGGTGTGTGGCTTGTAGGCCTGGCTTCTTTCCTGTTGCCTTACCTGTATTTGATATCAAGAGAATACTGTTTTCTTGCACACTCAAATCATCTCTAGGTAGTCTACATCTGTGAAAAAAAAGGAACATTTTGTTTGTATCATTAGTTTTTTTTTTTTTTTTTTTTTTTTTTTTTTTTTTTTTTTTTTTTTTTTCTCTCTCTCTCTCTCTCTCTCTCTCTCTCTCTCTCTCTCTCTGTAACCTCCTGTGCTGCATTGGCATGGAGATAAGGAATAGGAATCCTGAACATTTAAATTGTGTCCTCCCTGGAGCCAGCATTCTTTCAGTCATGGCTTGCACATGATACATTCCACCCTCTTGTGTTGGTGAAAATAATGTCTGAGCTCATTCCTAAATGTCTGCTGAGTCTAAACTTCCTCCATGGCTAGTCATTCACATCACCCCAGCTTTCAACTGCAATTTTCTTAATGGCATATACCTGTCATCCTGGCCCACAGCCAGATATTTCCACAACAGCATATGGCTGGCACCTGAATCCAAGGGGTTAAAAAGGACTGATGGTGCTACTCTTGTATTATGTTTAATAGCTGTCTTATGAATGATTGTGGCAGTAGATTGAAATAGTTTATATATATATTCATGAAGTGATTAATTGTAAGCCCCCTAAAGAAATCTTTATTTACAAAACCTACAACTATTAATCTATTCCTTTGTAGATCTATATGAATTTTTTGCATCATGTCTTCTATACTTTTCTTTTCACAGGTATCAGTCAGGGAAGATGGTGTCCGAGGTCTGGCCAAGGGATGGGCACCCACAGCCATTGGGTACTCTATGCAGGGTATCTGCAAGTTTGGTTTCTATGAACTGTTCAAGATTTTGTACGGCAATATGATTGGTGAGGAGAATTCCTACCTCTACCGCACATCCCTGTACCTTGCTGCATCTGCCTCAGCTGAGTTCTTCGCTGATATTGCTCTGTCCCCCATGGAGGCCTGCAAGGTATGGCACATGACAGGATGGTTGTCATAAGGTTTGAAATTTTAAGCTTAGAGAGATTAGTTTCCCGTGATACTTTAAGAACCTAAGACTGTCAAAACTTCAATTATAAGAACCCTTTTCAATTTTTATAATAATAAAAACTGGATATGGATGTTGTGCGACAACTAATACATTAATATTGCAAATTAAAAAAATAACCACTTTAAAAAAAAATTTCAGGTGCGTATCCAGACCCAGCCTGGCTTTGCCTCAACTCTTCGTGCTGCTGTTCCCATCATCTATGGACAGGAAGGCCTGTGGGGCTTCTACAAGGGTGTTGTGCCCCTCTGGTGCAGACAGATCCCTTACACAATGATGAAGTTTGCCTGCTTTGAGCGTACCCTGGAGGCCCTCTACATGTATGTGGTGCCCAAGCCCCGTGACCAGTGCACCAAGAACGAACAGTTGGTTGTCACCTTTGCTGCTGGTTACATTGCTGGTGTGTTCTGCGCCATCGTCTCCCACCCTGCTGACACCATCGTCTCCAAGCTGAACCAGGATAAGGGATCCACAGCTATGGGTGTTGCAAAGGATCTTGGCATGGCAGGTAAGATAATCACAAGAAAATGTTGTTATTGTAGTGCAAGTTGTCGGTCATGGAAGATAAGATTTTGATTTGTAAATATTTCTTCTGCTTGTTCTTTGATTTTTTTTTTTTTTTTTTTTTGCATGAGAATAATCTAAATTTAGAGCCACCATGAATATTAAAAATATTTTCTTGTGGTCACCAGGTTTGTGGAAGGGTCTCTTCCCACGTATCATCATGATTGGTACCCTGACGGCCCTGCAGTGGTTCATCTACGATGCAGTCAAGGTCACCCTCAACCTCCCACGTCCTCCTCCACCAGGAATGCCAGAGTCCCTCAGGCTGAAGTTGGAGGCTAAGCAAGCGTAAAAATAACATTCTAAATTCTTTGCGGAACTCCAAGCACATTGCATCAACCTTAGCCTTCAGTTAATTATAAATTAAGATATCACCAGCTTTTAAGAATTTCACAGAAAGAATTATAAGTATTTGTTCTGCAAAATTTTTACTGAGGCTTAGGTGGCAGTGGTATATTTCTTTAATAATGTTAACACAGCAAAGTTGCACCTTGGCCTGTGTGCTGCTGGTGTTGTTTGTTGCCTTTGTTGGAATGTGCTACGGTGTGGTAAAACCATCACTACTTGGGCTGTAGCATAATCCATAAAGGTTTTAGTAACAAATACTGTGTTTTTTTCATGTATGTCCGACTGGTAGGAAAATTTTGAAATTGATCTTTATTTTTTATCCCAACTATTTATGAATGTTTTGGAAAATGGCTGATGTATATAGTAACTCTTCATTGTATAAAATACATTAAACACAGTAAATGACAGAATACCTTTATTTCCCTAATATTTTTTTCATACTTCATTCCTTTTTACAGTATTACCAGATTTCACAATATTGCCTGAAGGATGGGAAAAAAGAAATGTTGAATTTTCACTTCCTTTAATATATATCCTTTTACACTTCAGAAAAGTTATCTAGTGTCAATAAATATTTAATAAATTTCTTGCAAATAGTCAAAATGAAAATGTAAAGTACTGAATGATCATGTTCAATTAGGTGCATGATTGAAGCATACCAATTATAGTAATTGAAAGCCTTACAGAATTTCACATTTTGCTAACTACAGGGCATCGTAAACAATCAAATGGTTATTGCTATAATGTCTATGGAACACAACCAATAGAAATATTGTTTGGAATAGTGTAAGTCCATATATAAATGTCATTAACCAAATCGTCCTATTTTCTTTTAATTATATTGATTTCAAAGTAAACGAATTATAATAAATTCGGAAAGTAATGAAAATTCTACTTGCTAATGGAAAAATGTAAACCTAACCCATAAAAATCATATTTTTGAGCCAGCAATAATAATTTACTTTGTTTCTTTGAAATGAGTTCGACTTCCTTAGTCTATTATACGGAAAATCTGGGTCACAAGAGGAAAACAGACGAATAAATTATATTGCTGAATGCTGTCAACTTGTCTACAGTACAAAGAATATATTAGATATGAATTACCCTCATTTTTGCACTTTGTTTAACAACCAAGTACATTTAAGGAAAAAAAATAGTATCAAGCAGCCTTTTTCTAAATGCGTTCATCACTATGAATATTTTCCTCTTTTAATAAATTAGTCTAACCTTAATAAGAGTGAATCTTTCCTAACAAATAGATGATAATTTTCACACAAATGAAGAAAAATAATTTGAGAAGACTGGGGGATTCAAACAGGAACCATCTATAATTCAGTTCCTTAACTGATTCATTTCAGAAACGAAACATAAAAAGCCGATACTTAAACGAAAATCAAACTCGCTACCAAACAAGCATAAATTTGTGCGTCATATACAGCATCTCCTAATCTTAACTACCACTAAATAACAAAAACTATGTCAAGCGATCTGACAACTTATTTCAGAAGCCAGACGAATTCTGCTTTCGGGATTAGATGATTCACTCATCGCTGTCACTATCCATTTCGGGAAGGAAATAGTCTGGCCTGTGAGTTAAAAGGGGGGTCGTTATGGAACAGTTGTCATGTGAAATACTTGTATAGCATTTACTCTGCAGCATTACTTTTTAAATGTTAATTTTGTTTACTGAATGACTTGGAAATTATTTATAAATCACATACTTCCTATATTTCTTTGATTTAAGACTAATTTTATACAAATAATACATATTTACTCATACTAGACTCACCTCACAGGGGATCGCGGAGGAGTTAGAAAATAATTACCCTTGTCCATTTCAGCAAACTCCCTGTAAACGGGAAAATCTCAGAATTATAGAATGGCATGGCGCATATAACCATGTAGTCCCATTTTAACTAGATGAAAATCCTAGTTGGTAACTTCCGAGTATTACTCAATGTAAATATAACACATTTCTTTTATTTTTTCCCCTTGGTTTCCATTTCGAAACTTTCACTAATAGATTTTCGGGGTCAAAATTAATGAGGTTATTATATTTGGCCAATGAATACGCCGTGAGATATCAGATAAAGCAAGATACATAACTTGTTTTAACTTGATATTTTTAGAATCATCAAAAGTAAAACAAACATTTTCCTCTCTTGTTTATGACAATGTAGAGTTCCTTACCATTAACAATCGTTATTATACTCATGGGAAAAAGCCAATATCCTTTATCGGCTAAATGGTAATGGAGCTACCTGGTTATATCTACCTTGATACAATGGGTCTAAAGAAAGATTGGCTAAATCGACTTTAAATGCTAAACTTTGCAGAAGAATGGCACAATATATCACTGAACATCAATGCGCTTAACAAACCTGGCTAAACTGCGCTTGCACGTTGGAGTTCGTCTTCGGGACACCCGGATGCTTAACTTCCGTGGTGCTTGGATGTGCACCATGACGAAATTAGCATCAGGAGTGACAGCTTTGTAATCCGAGCCACGAAGCGGGGAGATTTTTTGGCCTGACCCTTCTTCTGCTTCACAGACAAGTGGATTTCTTGAGGTCCGGGTTCAGAAGACGAAGTTCGAGTCGACAGTCTTTTTGGTGTGACATCTTGATAGCTTGAGCTAGGCACAGGAGACTTAATCTGAGCCAGTATTCCTTTCGGAGTACCAACTTGGCACCCCGATGGCCCAGGCACCGCAGGAGTCACCATTTTTTGCTTTCGTATATATCCAAGGCAGCCAGGCGAGTTACGCACTGGCGAGACTTCAGCAAGTTTTCCTTCCGGTGTAACCGCCTGGCTGATCGTCGATCTAGGTTCTCGAGAACAAGCCCGAATTAGTTTATCTTTTGGCGTGACAGCCTGCGACTTTGATGGGCCTGCTGCTTGTACATCCTGATACCATGATGATGGCAAAGGAGTGGAAGTATTTGGTGAATGTTTCCTGTTGCTATCTAATGGTCCAAGCAATTGGTAAGACCAAAGATTTGCTTTCTTGTTGGACTGCAATGGGGCTTCACCAGCACCTGACATGCCTAACAGTTCATCTTGGAAAGTAATGGAAGAGACAACAATCGATCCTGCATTATGTTGAGTCTCACCTGGAGATTCACGTGTATTATAAATTTGAGAGCTGGGATTCTTTTTTATACAGCTGAAGGGTCCAAGCTGATCGATCATGAATCTGCATTGTTGCTGAAAATCAACGCTTTCAGTCCCGTTCTTCGGTATCTGTATATGGCTGTCATGGGATCCAGTTCTCGACGAGTCTCGAGTCAAGATGCGCTCACTTTCTTTTGCTGATTTGTTAGCGTCTGCCTCTCCACTTCGGCGGCCATCCCTCCTCGCCTGAATATTAATGTCATTCAAGAAAGGACTTGACTTGCATGCCACCTGTGCTTCATGGCGGACCGAGTCAGATGACGGCGCAAGAGCCTTGCCTTCAACTTTGTCTCGAAAACTCCTTGGATTCTGTGGAGAAGCCTCGTGACGGGGCGACTTCTCTGCTTTCGCTGTGACCGCGACACAAGCCTGGCTCTGATTCGCGGAGACTGCCTCGTCCGGAGATGCAGACGAACTCTTCAGCGCAATCAGCGGAGTCATCAACAGGCGGGTCGAACAGTGCGTCGGAAGAGGAAGGAGCTCCTGAATGATGTCGGGGTCGAAATCCGGCCTAAGTCGGAGTCTTTTGGTCGGTGGCAGCGAACCCCCAGGGTCTGCCGAGGCTGTCCTTGGGAGCTCCCTCAGGCTGCGACGACGGACAGCTGGGGCATCTGGGCTTGACAGAATATCCACCTCAGGAGAACCTCTGTTAACAGGCTTATCCCTGTGAGGCTGCCATGAATCACATGTAAAAGTGAGACTCTTTTTGCAAGTGGACGAACGTGGCTTCCTGCAAATGATAAATGCAACCGTCAATTTTAAATATTCACCGATTTACAATTCTTGTGAAAATAATAAATGATAAATAATGATAAGAAAAATGCTCACCTGACACCTGCTGATGAAACACTAGGAGTCTGAGTATCTATTGAAACTGGAGTAGTAACAGGCGTTGTTGACACAGATCTTCCTCTCTTACGCCTAGCAAGTCCGAGCGTGACCACGTGCTGATCCTCCTCATTCTCCTATGAAAAGAATAAAATATTAATGGTAATTAAACCGATAATAATGATAATCATAACAAGAAGTGCGAGCTAAATGGGAATAATAACCTACAGCTCTAGGAACTTTAACATTAGAATATAAATTAATGTTAATCTACATTCCCATTGCATACATTAAGAATTACCTTACATTAATTTGGAAGGAACGAAATTTAAAAGATTTTCGCATGGAGCAACTTATTCTTATAAGGCGTTATGGAAACATTCTTCAATGACAGGCTAAGCACGTACCAATTTTACAACTATGGTTACCAAACGCACGCGCACATACACAGAGGGAGGGAGGGAGGGGGAAAAAGGGAGGGAGGGAGAGAGAATGAGTACAAGGAATGCGAAGGGAGGGATGGAGAGTTACAATTATTATAAGTAACAGGAATGAATGAACAAAGAAATATTCCTTCCTGAACTTATTCAATACATATGAAGATCTAGCAAACAAGGCAGATGCAGAAGCCCACTGACAGCATCACTGCAACCAAGAGCGGCACAGAGATGATACCAAAAGCCTCATCTGCTCGCGCTAGCAGTACCGGTGAGGAGGGGTCAAGGAAAACTGGCACACATACAGTGGTGAACTGGTAGTCGTCAGGTAGACCACGTTTACTCAGATCTACCTGTACAGCTTCCTTCTCTTCCACCACATTCCCCACGACTCTCGCAACACCCACCGCCTGCGAACTCTTCTGAAGAATTAACCATATCAAATCAGATTCGACAAATAAGCCCGAAAAAAAAACTAAACCGCACATCCCGACTGCAAGAACTGAGAGGAAGAAGCAACTTATCCAGTAGGAGACCCAGAGACAGTCAAGATCGGTTTCACTTATACTGCAGGGACTGTAAAAGATCCGGCCATACGAACGAATCCTGCAGAATGAAGCAGAGGTGTGATTTCTATAACAGACCTGGTCATGCGATAGACGACTGGCGAAGTAGATTAAGAGAAGAGGGGGAAACGTAGAAAAATAGTGACAAAACCAGCACAACACAGCGCTTTTGTCATTCAGTCTCATTCCACTTTCCATCTTCCAGAATCAAGTGTATCCTAGTGCAGGTACATGGTTTAAGCCAAATAGCCATTGCTACTACACAACCTATTCAACGATACTGAAACCATGGGGAACGACAGACTTAAGATCATCAGTGCCAATATCAGGGTTTCCAAACATATATTGGAGACCTCACACACAACCTTCTTTTATCCCAAATAGAATGGGTGTGGTTGTCACTGTTCAAACATCATTAAATGAAAGTTCCGGAAAACTATGAACAAATCAGTGGTTTATCTCACTGGCATCGCAGAGACAGAAAACGGTATCTTTTGTGTTCGCTACCAACCTCAGTGACAAGGGAATGAATCAATCCAGTACTTAATTCAAAATCTGGATAACATAGTGCAAAAAAATTCATGCTGACTTGTTGTGACTGTTGGCAATCTCAATCAGCCCCTTGTGGCTAGGACCTACAATGACCTCTTTACAGTCTATGGTCTTCAAAACTATGTTGATTTCTCTACGTATACTTCTGGGCCATCCCTACATCCTGTACTTGCAGACTTTCCAGAGAATATATTTCCAAGAACTGTATGGTTCTTGGACAAGGTAAAGTGGACTGACTTGCGAGCAGCTCTGAATAACTCTTGACAAATAATATACTCACTAGTGATATAGATGACCAACGCAGTCACTAGTCCCCTGATCTCTCTATAAGATAGAAATGTTCCAAACGAGACATTTAAAGTCAAACCCCAGGATCAGCCCTGGTTTGGGGTTTGACTTTAAAAAAAAGCAGAGAAGTTGCCAAAAGAAAAAGAAAACACAGCATGATTGCTTTAAAAGAATCATCCTACACAGACTAAGAAAGAATTACATAAACATGTAAAAATAAGAAACCAGTGGAAAAGTGGGTTGTCCAACACTGGATAGACAACACAAAAATGAAAACTCACTGGCCGTGAAGCTGGAACCAACAGTAGTGGAGCAATATCAAGCAACAGCAGATGGTATTCTAGCTCCTAAGAGCAAGGTTAAGGCTGAGCTTGCAAGGCATTCCTCAAAGAAAAGAAAAAAGAGAGAAAAAAAGCGTTTTAGATCCTGAAGGAGTCCTCTGCTCTGCCAAAGAGAACTTGTTTTAACCTATACAACTTGCTTTTCATCCCTGATGAGGTGAAAAAAATAAAATAAAATAAATTAAAAGCTTCTGATGGCAAGAACGCAGTTGAACCAGTCCGTGTAGACCTCACACTCTGAGGATTTGTGCTGATGAACTAGCTCAGTCATTAACCACCCTCTTGCAGAACTGCCTCCAAATAGAAAAATGGCCCCATAAATGAAAGCAAGCACGTATAATAGCTATTCATAAGAATAAAGGCAAAACTTCACTCTCAAATTACCGGCCAATATTTCTATTATCAATACTTGGAAAATATTTGAGAAGATACTCGTTCTCAAATTACAAGTTTCCTGAATAAACAGCATCTTACTCGTTGCACTTGACATTGTTAGGGCTTTTGATCGAGTCAGGCACCGACGGATTATTGCAAAGCTACAAAGTTTTGTGATCTCTGGAGGGCTCATCACACTACTTGAGGCTTCCGGTTGTCCTCAATGAACATCCAGTGAGAGCCAGTGTACCTAAGGGAATGTACATATACCTTTATTATGGAATATATGTTTTAAAGACATTCTACAACTCACTCCACAGGCCCAAGCATATGCAGACGACAGCATTCTGACATTCACCTGTGACCGAGACTAACAAACAGCTGGATTAAAAGTTAATCATTCAAGTTCTTGAGATGCTCCTAGCTTGAGGCCGACGCTGGAATGTAACCATGGCACCAGGCAAGACCCAACTGTTACAACAACCAGAATAAACAACCTTGCAATAAAATATTCGACTCTGTCTCGTACAAAACTGTTAATGTGAACACGAGCAGCCAACGAACTTTCAATCAATACAACACAGACGGAACTTCTCTGACTTTTGCGTCATGTACAAAGTTCAGAGACAATGCACACCACACTTGGCACCCATACGCCTCCCACATAAACCTCCAACATCACACAACACCAGGGCAGCAAATGCCAAGTCATAACAGCTTGAAATGTGTTTTTTTCCAGAACTAAGTTGTTCCTTCGCTCCTTTCCACCGATACAGCAAGCTCTGGAACCAACTAGTAATGGGAACCAGCATACATCTTGTCATATCGATGAAGGAATTCAAGCTTATGGTCAATATCTGGCGAGGCCTATATCACAGCTAAACTGTTTGCTTCATTTTGTAGTTTCCCCTTTTATAGATACACTATTTTAATATTAAGTTAAGATATCTATTAAGGTTAAACTAATAGTTTTGGCTAACTATAAAAAGCAAAATAAACACAATTAAGCTTGTGATACAATAACGGTTAGAGCGAGAGCGAGGACAAGGGGAGTGAGGAGAGAGAGAGAGAGAGAGAGAGAGAGAGAGAGAGAGAGAGAGAGAGAGAGAAAAAAAAAAGAGAGTGGGGAAGGGGAGGGAGTGAGGGAGATGGAGATAGATAGGTAATAAACAGAGTGAGTGAGAGGAAAAAATCAAGACATCCTCGAAGGATATTTTTCAAGAAAACAGAATATCCAAGGCCAGAGAGGGACAACAAAGAGCATCGGGTAACTTTGTAAATGAGCCAACGTAAAGACAAAATCCAAGAGAGATCTCCAACCTGCTGCGGCGTGACAAGTCCTTCCCTGGAGTGGCAGGAGGTCCGCGGGGTGGCGAGGGCGGCGCCGTCGCCAGGAGATCGTGTTGTCGAGGGAGACGGAGACCCCACCAGCGTCTTCTCAGGACGCCAGTCTGGAAGGAAATCTTGCGTTACATTCATTAGGAAGGAGAAAGAGGGGGAAGAGACAGATTGACAGGGGGGGAATTAGGGGGCAGGGGTATGAAGGGAATAAGGAATACTGTAGAAGAGAGCAAGAGGGGATAAAAGGGTAAGGGGGATGCAGAAGGAAAACAGAAGATAGATAGAGAGAGAGAGAGAGAGAGAGAGAGAGAGAGAGAGATAGAATGAGAAATAATAATAAAAGAAGAAAAAAGGGATAGAGGGATCTAGTGAGTAAGTACCCCGAAAATGAAAGAACGATAATCACAACAGACCCAGTGAAAAGGTGCAAATCACTCTATGTAAACAAACATAATGTGAAAAAAGCAAAACGTCAACAAAGGCCTCAATCCCGCCTTCATACCTTCCTTCTGTGTGTCTCCTGCAGGGCGATCAGCTGACGACTCAGCTACGAGTGCAGAAAAGAACTTCCTGGTGGATTCCTCCATGTTTTTCTCCAAAAGGTCGCTTAAGTTGTCGTCCGCCTGTCTGTAATGAGAATGAGGAGAAATCAGCTGAATTTGCAGGGATAGAATGTCACGCATAGGAATCAGCTGGTTTTACCCCCAAAATTTAACTACATTAAATGTTTTCTACGTAATAACACTTACTATTACGAAAATTTATTTAATGATCTTGGAGAATGCCTCCGCACAAAACTAACGCAAAGCAAATAATTTTTTTTCGTCTAAAGGATTTTTTTCATATGAAAAGGAAGACAAAACACCTCGTCCTTCCCCTGGCAAATAAAAAATAACCGCTGTGTCAGAGCTAAAACCTTCTCTAGACCATATATATAACAAAATTTGATGTCTGAAAAGGAAGTTCGGGGAATATAGAGTTCAACCGAGTAATAATAATAAAAACAACTTACCTATTCATCCTGGCCTTGTTCCGCGCCTCCCAAAGATAGCGGCTGAACATGGCTTTGGTGTAACTCAAAGTGTACATAGACGAGTTGCTTATCGACGACCCTCGCTCGGTGCCTGGGGAGAGACCACACCATGGACCTCAAAATGTGCTCTCTCTCTATCTCTCTCTCTCTCTCTCTCCCTCTCTCCCACACACAAGACTTTTCTCACAAAACATAAACTTTTCATCTCGCGCAAGATGTATGAGTAAGGAATATAGGAAATTAATTGCAAACGCAAGAAAATAACAAACATGATCCCTGTGTTTCACATAATAATATTCTAAATTTGACGGGGAAATGTACATAATGATGAAGGAAAAATGACGTTACTAATGAAAGGTTAGCCAAACCCCAAAGAGCGTGAGAGAGAGATTGAGAGAGGGAGGAGAAAGAGAGAGAGAGAGAGAGAGAGAGAGAGAAAGAGACAGAGAGAAAGAGATAGAGATAAAGAGAGAGAGAGAGAATAAAGGGAGAAACACAAACATGCTATCTCGTCCTGAGAGCAGACTGGTCAACTCACGTATCCCGGCCAGCAGCATGGACACCTTGTCCTCCAGGTCTCGGATCAGGCTCATCGTCTCCTCTATGACCTGCGGCCGCGACCTGGCTTTGACCTTTGACCCCAACTTGTTCAGCGTGGCCTTCAGGCGCGACAGGGCCTTCAGGAAGGGGTAAGTCACGGTATCATAACAGTTGTTTATCACTGTTCATTAGCCTCATTATTTCAGTTATGAATATCATCACGATAATCTTTACTTATCTTTATTATGATCATCATATATAATCTCCGATCATTATCATTATCTTTACTTGTTTTACGTGTTACAATCACCTTAGTCTACATTATTATAATCATGATATTTCAATTATCAAACTCATTGTCATGTTTAATTATCTGACTCGAGGATTTATGTCTTAAAACATTACATCATTACTTAATTCTAAATATTTATGATAAAAAAAACACGGATAATACGACCAAAAGAACATATATCGCACGAAAATACAACGCTCTGATGCAGTAACATTAAAACAAAAAGAACATGAATAAAATAGATAAATATATAAATAAATCAATCAATCACGAACGAAAAAAAAAAAAAAATCTCACATTTTTTGTTTCCTCTTGCTTTTCCTGCTTCTGATTTCTCTTAATTGCTTTTTCGTTCTTGCTTTTGAGAGGTTTACCTGTAGTTATGATTATGCGCTTCATGTCTTCTGGGAATGGGGGAGAGAAGACAACAGAAGAAGTCAAGAACAATTCTCATAATCATGACTTTTTATTCTTCTTTAAATTTTCATTATCATTATTATTTCTTATCTAGTTATATTTTTCCATATGTTATGTTGGCGATGAGTGGTCGAGCGCAGAATGTTCGAAAAACGTGTTATTTCAATCAATTTTCATCACTAATGTGACAGTTAATAAACAATTTTCATCACTAAACTGTTATTTATCTTAAAGTTATCACAACAATTTATCATTTATCAAATAATTTTAATTAATAACCTGTCAATCATCAAAAGATTTGCCGCCACTTATATGTCAGCAATGAAGATAGAGAGATAGAGAGATAGAGAGAGATAAAGAGATCATGAGAGAGAGAGAGGGAGAGAAAGGGATCAAGAGAGCAAGAGAGAGAGAGAGAGAGAGAGAGAGAGAGAGAGAGGCATAGAAGAGAGGGGGGAGAATATGGAAGGAAGGGAGGGAGGGAGGAGGGAGGGAGAGAGAGAGAGAATTTTCTGTAAATCGTAATAAGTTTAACCTATACTGCAGACAAGCACACTATCATGTTTCCAACAAAGAATACACAGCTAATAAATCTACATATCACATCCCTATGTCGAAGATAGATAAACAGAAAGAGAGAGGGAAGGAAAGACAGAGAGATAGGAGAGAGGAGAAGGAGGGAGAGACCAGACTGGAAAGTTATTTTCAAAAGGCGTAACTTGTGCAGTTATTTTTTCATGGTCATTTTTTTCATCGTTTCGAAGCTATTAAAATGGGTTGTCAATGAACCTAGTGTTTTTCAGTTTAATTGATAAATCTTTTGGGCCGTTCAGTTCGAAAAATGAACCACGCCTGAGCCAGTACAAATAAGAAAGGGAAGACTGCGCGGGCAACAGATAAGAAAGGGAGGATTGCGCAGGCAACAGATAAGAATGGGAGGACTGCGCGGGCAACAGATAAGAAAGGGAGGACTGCGCAGGCAACAGATAAGAATGGGAGGACTGCACAGTCAACAGATAAGAAAGGGAGGACTGCGCAGGCAACATATAAGAATGGGAGGACTGCGAAGGCAACAGATAAGGGAGGACTGCGCGGGCAACAGATAAGAATGGGAGGACTGCGCGGGCAACAGATAAGAAAGGGAGGACTGCACAGTCAACAGATAAGAAAGGGAGGACTGTGCGGGCAACAGATAAGAAAGGGAGGACTGCGCGGGTAACAGATAAAAAAGGGAGAACTGCGTGGGCAACAGATAAGAAAGGGAAGACTGCGCGGTCAACAGATAAGAAAAGGAGGACTGCGCAGTCAACAGATAAGAGAGGGAGGACTGCGCGGGCAACAGACAAGAAAGAGAGGACTGCGCGGGCAACAGATAAGAAAAGGAGGACTGCGCGGGCAACAGATATGAAAGGGAGGACTGCGCAGGCAACATACAAGAAAGGGAGGACTGCGCGGGCAACAGATAAGAAAGGGAGGACTGCGCGGGCAACAGATATGAAAGGGAGGACTGCGCGGGCAACAGATAAGAAAGGAAGGACTACGCGGGCAACAGATAAGAAAGGGAGGACTGCGCGGGCAACAAATAAGAAAGGGAGGACTGCGCGGGCAACAGTTAAGAAAGGGAGGACTGCGCAGGCAACAGATAAGAAAGGGAGGATTGCGTGGCCAACAGACAAGGGAGGACTGCGCAGTCAACAGATAAGAAAGGGAGGAATGCGTGGGGCAATAGATAAGAAAGGGAGGACTGCGCAGGCAACAGATAAGAAAGGGAGGAATGAACGAGCAACAGATAAGAAAGGGAGGACTGCGCGGTCAACAGATAAGAAAGGGAGGACTGCGCGGGCAACAGATCAGAGAGGGAGGACTGCGCGGGCAACAGATGAGAAAGGGAGGACTGCGCGGGCAACAGATAAGAAAGGGAGGACTGCGCGGGCAACAGATAAGAAAGGGAGGACTGCGCGGGCAACAGATCAGAGAGGGAGGACTGTGCGGGCAACAGATGAGAAAGGGAGGACTGCGCGGGCAACAGATGAGAAAGGGAGGACTGCGCGGGCAACAGATAAGAAAGGAAGGACTGCGCAGGCAACAGATAAGAAAGGGAGGACTACGCGGGCAACAGATCAGAGAGGGAGGACTGCGCGGGCAACAGATAAGAAAGGGAGGACTGCGCAGGCAACAGATAAGAAAGGGAGGACTGCGCGGCCAACAGATAAGAAAGGAAGGACTGCGCGGGCAACAGATAAGAAAGGGAGGACTGTACGGGCAAAAGATAAGAAAGGAAGGACTGCGCGGCCAACAGATAAGAAACGGAGGACTGCGCAGGCAACATATAAGAAAGGGAGGATTGCGTGGGCAACAGACAAGGGAGGAATGCGCAGTCAACAGATGTGAAAGGGAGGACTGCGCGGGCAACAGATAAGAAAGGGAGGACTGCGCGGGCAACAGATAAGAAAGGGAGGACTGCGCGGGCAACAGATAAGAAAGGGAGGACTGCGCGGTCAACAGAAAAGAAAGGGAGGACTGCGCAGGCAACATACAAGAAAGGGAGGACTGCGCGGGCAACAGATAAGAAAGGGAGGACTGCGCGGGCAACAGATATGAAAGGGAGGACTGCGCGGGCAGCAGATAAGAAAGGAAGGACTGCGCGGGCAACAGATAAGAAAGGGAGGACTGCGCGGGCAACAGAAAAGAAAGGGAGGACAACGCGGGCAACAGATAAGAAAGGGAGGACTGCGCAGGCAACAGATAAGAAAGGGAGGATTGCGTGGGCAACAGACAAGGGAGACTTGCGCAGTCACAGAAAGAAAGGGAGGAATGCGTGGCAATAGATAGAGACGGGTGGACTGCGCAGGCAACATATAAGAAAGGGAGGACTGCGCGGGCAACAGATAGGAAAGGGAGGACTGCGCAGGCAACAGATAAGAAAGGGAGGACTGCGCAGGCAACAGATAAGAAAGGGAGGACTGCGCAGGCACAGTCAGATAGGAGGACTGCGCGGGCAACAGATAAGAAAGGGAGGACTGCGCAGGCAACAGATAAGAAAGGGAGGACTGCGCAGGCAACAGATAAGAGAGGGAGGACTGCGCGGGCAACAGATGAGAGAGGGAGGACTGCGCGGGCAACAGATAAGAGGGAGGACTGCGCGGGCAACAGATAAGAGAGGGAGGACTGCGCAAGCAACAGATAAGCAAGGGAGGACTGCGCAGGCAACAGATAAGAGAGGGAGGACTGCGCGGGCAACAGATAAGAGAGGGAGGACTGCGCGGGCAACAGATGAGAAAGGGAGGACTGCGCGGGCAACAGATAAGAGAGGGAGGACTGCGCGGGCAACAGATAAGAGAGGGAGGACTGCGCGGGGCAACAGATAGGAAAGGGAGGACTGCGCGGTCAACAGATAAGAGAGGGAGGACTGCGCGGGCAACAGATAAGAGAGGGAGGACTGCGCGGGCAACAGATAAGAGGGAGGACTGCGCGGGCAACAGATGAGAAAGGGAGGACTGCGCGGGCAACAGATAAGAGAGGGAGGACTGCGCGGGCAACAGATAAGAGAGGGAGGACTGCGCGGGCAACAGATAAGAGAGGGAGGACTGCGCAAGCAACAGATAAGAAAGGGAGGACTGCGCGGGCAACAGATAAGAGAGGGAGGACTGCGCGGGCAACAGATAGAGAAGGGAGGACCTGCGCGGGGCAACAGATAAGAAAGGGAGGACTGCGCGGGCAACAGATAGAAAGGGAGGACTGCGGAGGCAACAGATAAGAGAGGGAGGACTGCGCGGGCAACAGATAAGAAAGGGAGGACTGCGCGGGCAACAGATAAGAGAGGGAGGACTGCGCGGGCAACAGATAAGAAAGGGAGGACTGCGCGGGCAACAGATAAGAAAGGGAGGACTGCGCGGGCAACAGATAGGAAAGGGAGGACTGCGCGGGCAACAGATAAGAGAGGAGGACTGCGCGGGCAACAGATAAGAGAGGGAGGACTGCGCGGGCAACAGATAAGCGAGGGAGGACTGCGCGAGCAACAGATAAGAGAGGGAGGACTCTGCGCCGGGCAACAGATAAGAGAGGGAGGAATCTGCGCGGGCAACAGATAAGAGAGGGAGGACTGCGCGGGCAACAGATAAGAGAGGGAGGACTGCGCGGGCAACAGATAAGAGAGGGAGGACTGCGCGGGCAACAGATAAGAGAGGGAGGACTGCGCGGCAACAGATAAGAGAGGGAGGACTGCGCGGGCAACAGATAAGAGAAGGGAGGACTGCGCGGGCAACATATAAGAAAGGGAGGACTGCGCGGGGCAACAGATAAGAGAGGGAGGACTGCGCGGCAACAGATAAGAGAGGGAGGACTGCGCGGGCAACAGATAGAAAGGGAGGACTGCGCGGGCAAACAGATAAGAGAGGGGGACTGCGCGGGCAACAGATAAGAGAGGGAGGACTGCGCGGGCAACAGATAAGAGAGGGAGGACTGCGCGGGCAACAGATAAGAGAGGGAGGACTGCGCGGGCAACAGATAAGAGAGGGGAGGACTGCGCGGCAACAGATAAGAGAGGAGGACTGCGCGGGCAAACAGATAAGAGAGGGAGGACTGCGCGGGCAACAGATAAGAGAGGGAGGACTGCGCGGGCAACAGATGAGAAAGGGAGGACTGCGCGGGCAACAGATAAGAGAAGGGGGGACTGCGCGAGGCAAGACAGGGGGACTGGCGACAAACAGTGAGAGGGAGACTGCGCCACCAAGTTTCCAGTCTGGGGAGGAAGGAGGGAGGGAGGGAGGGAGGGAGAGAGGAAGAGAAAGCGAGGGAGAGGGAGAGGGAGAGAGAGGGCGAAGTGATTGGAGGAAAAGAGGAAGAGAAAGCGAGGGAGAGGGAGAGGGAGAGAGAGAGAGAGCGAAGGAGGGAGGAAAAGAGGAAGAGAAAGCGAGGGAGAGGGAGAGGGAGAGAGAGAGAGAGCGAAGGAGGGAGGAAAAGAGGAAGAGAAAGCGAGGGAGAGAGAGAAAAATAAATTGCAGACACGCCCACTATTTCTTCCTCCCTCCCCCCCCCCCCAAAAAAAAAAAAAAAAAAAAAAACGACTACTAACTCTACATATTACATCCCTACGTCATAATCTAATCTAACGTATTCAAAAGCTGTTACTCCAAAAATATAAATAAAAGGGGAAAACAACTCACAAAAAACTAACCTGTTTGAAAATATCTTCGCAGCGTACGTCTTCCTGTCAATGTGATCGCGACAACTGATCGTTAATTTCGAATTTACCCGGCATTTATAAGGCGGAGTTGCCAACTTATCTTATTAAAGTAAAAAATCTTCGTGTCTTATTATGCAATTTATGACTATTTATGGGATTAAAATTGCCAGGAATGTTTTTATTTATTATTTCTTTATAGTTAAATTTGTTTTGCGTGTTTGGTGCCGGGAATTTTATTGAGACAATTATAATTTTAGGAAACGAGTGTGTTACGTTTTTTGCTTTTGATTCCCGCCTTTTTGTTTTATATGTATTGTTTTCTATTTATATTCACTTGTCCAGTTATTATTATTATTATTATAATTATTATTAGCACACTGTCTATGGAAAATAATAATAAGCTTACTCGTCATGAAAATTATATTGGTGGAAAATTTTAAGGTCGTTACCCTCGGCCTAAAGACTACTTGACGTTTTATTTATAATATCAAGTTAGCCTGGACAATAATAATGATGATAATGATAATAATAATAATAATAGTAATAATAATAATAATAATAATAATAATAATAATAATAATAATGATAATAATAATAACAATAATAATAAATGAAACAATAAGATAATAAAACTACTACTAATAATAGCAATAATACATACGTGAAACATCCTTACGAAGTTTCATCTTTACCCAGACTAGGAAAACGTCACCAACAACACTGATTAGTTAAACATTACTTACTAAATCATCATAATTTTTCTACAATGAAATGAAAGAGAATTCGGAATGATGTGAAAGCGAAATTTAATTTTCAAAACATCTGCTAGGTACACATGAGAGAGATCAAATCGTTGCCATGATTAGGTTTATTGACATGCAATGCGACTCATCATTCCATAAATACGGTCGTTATATGTCAAGTACTTTTTACTTTCAATTTGCGTCGAAATTGCCCTAGGGGAAAGATGACGAGGAATTCTCCAATGTACAAGGATTGTATGATCATGTTTTTTTTCTAAATGTATTCATCATTTCCAAAGACGACGTGAGATAATTATGAAAACTACATAAAAAAGATCATATTTCTATCAATCATTATCCAAAGCAGCATCATATCCCTCAGCATCCATATTCTAAGATCTAATCAGCATCTAACCAATCCGAAAGCATCTTCTTAGCAATCAGACAATCACCTTCTAGATAAGATCTAACCAACCCGAAACAATCAACCAATCACCTTCCAGATAAGATCCAACCAACGCGAAACAACCAGCCAATCACCTTCTAGATAAAATCCAACCAACCTGAAACAATCAACCAATCACATTCCAGATAAGATCCAACCAACGCGAAACAATCAACCAATCACATTCCAGATAAGATCCAACCAACCCGAAACAATCAACCAATCACCTTTCAGATAAGATCCAACCAACCCGAAACAACCAGCCAATCACCTTCCAGATACGATCCAACCAACCCGAAAGCATCTTTTAAACAAGCAGCCAATCACCTTCCCGGTAAGAACCAATCAGGGAAGAGAGACCACAGGTCATGCCAAAGATTCCGGAGGGAGACAGAGAATCAACTTTTTCTCCTTATTTTCATCTTTATCCAACCTTTTTTCAGCAGAAGGTAAGCGAGCAAATGCGATGGCGAGAGAGAGAGAGAAAGAGAAAGAAAGAGAGAGAGGGAGAGAGAGAGAAAACAACCGCTAAACGACGTGAGAAGTGAATGACGTTTATGAGGCGTTTCAGCTGATTTCCTCTTGAGTTTATTCCTCAACGTATTACTTTCTGTAAAAGAAAATGTATACTGTTTCAAGTCCGAGTGAGAATCGAAGAAAGTGTTCGTCTGTTGGTGAAGAATCACTAGATTTGATTAGAAAAATGAATAGCAAAGTAAATGCAAAAATAAAAAAGATAATGTCAATTTCACGAAGCCGGTATAGTGTTAGGAAAGTTAGATCCGTGTTTGTAGGCCTATGTTAGAGAGCTTATCTGCATGCTGTTTGAAAGTCAGAAAATGTTTTGCATTTACTGTGTTTGTATGTTAGAAAGGCGACAATTTTGAAGCTGTTAAGAAGCCAGGAAACTGTATTAGAAAGCCGTCAATGTACTTGATGTTAGAAAGGTAGAAATGTTTGTATGTTAAACAGTAATATCAATGCTCAAGGAAAGTAATTTTTCACGTGTTTACATATTAACCGTCATAGTGTTAAACGTAAGGCAGACTATTTGCTCGTTAGTCATCAGTGAGTACTGTTAGAATCTCATGTTGTTTATAGGGACATGATTGCTTCTTGCTAACAAACCCGGAATCAGTGTGCTTCAGTTAGAAATCTAGAAATGAATGTGCTTGATACTAGAAAGATAGGGAACATGTGCTTGCTATTAGTCGTGATTCAATGTGCTTGTTGGAAAGTTAGGAATCAATGTACTTGCTGTTAGAAAGTCAGGAATCAATGTGCTTGCTATTAGTCATGATTCAACGTGCTTGCTGTAGGAAAGTAGAAATCAATGTGCTTGCTGTTAGAAAGTCAGGAATCAATGTGCTTGCTGTTAGAAAGTCAGGAATCATTGTGCTCGCTATTAGAAAGTTAAGAATTAGTGTGCTTGCTGTTAGAAAGTCAGGACTCAATGTGCTTGCTGTTAGAAAGTCAGGAATCATTGTGCTTGCTGTTAGAAAGTCAGGAATCATTGTGCTTGCTGTTAGAAAGTCAGGAATCATTGTGCTTGCTATTGGAAAGTAGGAATCAATGTGCTTGTCGTTAGAAAGTAACGAGTTAATGTGATAGATATTAGAATATCACGAATCAATTTTCTTTCTGTTAGAGAGTCGGGAATCAATGCGTTTGCTGTTAGAATGCCATGAATCAATTTGCTTGCTGTTAGAAAGTCAGGAATCATTGTGCTTTCGGTTAGGTCAGGAATCTTGCGCTTGGTGTTAGACAGGAATCGATGTGCTTTATGTTAGAAAGTTAGGAATCGATATGCTTGCTGTTAGCATTAATGTGCTTTCTGTTAGAAAGTTAGGAATCTATGTGCTTGCTGTTAGAAAGTCAGCAATCGATGTGTTTGTTGTTAGAACGTCTTGAATCAATGTGCTTGCTGTTAGAAAGTCTTGAATCAATGTGCTTGCTGTTTGAAAGTTAGGAATCAATGTGCTTGCTGTTAGAAAGTCAGGAATCAACGTGCTTGCTGTTAGAAAGTAAAAAATCAATGTGCTTGCTGTTAGAAAGTCAGGAATCAATGTGCTTGCTGTTAGAAAGTCAGGACTCAGTGTGCTTGCCGTTAGAAAGTCAGGAATCATTGTGATTGCTGTTAGAAAGTCAGGAATCAATGTGCTTGCTGTTAGAAAGTTAAGACTCAATGTGCTTGCCGTTAGAAAGTCAGGAATCATTGTGATTGCTGTTTGAAAGTTAGGAATCAATGTGCTTGCTGTTAGAAAGTCAAGACTCAATGTGCTTGCCGTTAGAAAGTCAGGAATCAATGTGCTTGCTGTTTGAAAGATAGGAAACAATGTACTTGCTGTTATAAAGTCAGGAATCGATGTGTTTGTTGTTAGAACGTCTTGAATCAATGTGCTTGCTGTTAGAAAGTCAGGAATCAATGTGCTTGCTGTTAAAAAGTCTGTAATCAAAGTACTTGTTTTAAGAAGGTTATGAATCGATGTGTTTGCTGTTAGAAAGTTAGGAATCTTTGTGCTTGCTGTTAGAAAGTTAGGAATCATTGTGCTTGCTGTTAGAAAGTCTTGAATCGATCTGCTTGTTATTAAAATGGTAGGAATCAATGTGCTTGCTGTTGAAGGAAAGGAATCAATGTGATGTTAGCACATCAATTGTCATCAATTTGCTTGATGTTAGAAAGTCTGGAATCGATGTGCGTGCTGCTGGAAAGACAGGAACCAATGTGCTTGCTATTAGAAATAAATCAATATGCTTGTTAGAAAGTCAGGAATCAATGTGTTGCTGTTAGAAAGACAGGAATCTGTGATTAGAAAGTCATGAAGAATCAGTGTGCTTGCTGTTAGAAAGCCGAGTCAATTTGCTTGTTGTCGAAAAGTCATGAATCAGTGTGCTTGATGTTAGAAAGTAAAAAATCTATTTGCTTGCTGTTAGAAATACAGGGATCAATGTGCTTGCTGTTAGACAGGAATCTATGTGCTTGCTATAATTAGAAAGTCAGGAATCAATGTGCTTGCTCCAGGAAAAAAACAGGACCCTTGCTTGCTGTTAGAACGGAATCAGTATGCTTGTTATAAAGTCAGGAATTAATATGTTAGCTGTTAGAAAGTAATGAATCAATGTGCTTTCTGTTGGAAAGTCAGGAATCGATGTGCTTGCTGTTAGAATGTCATGAATCAATTTGCTTGCTGTTAGAAAGTCAGAAATCAGTGTGTTTATTGCTGGGAAGACCGGAACCAGTGTGCTTGCTGTTAGAAAGGAATCAATATGCTTGATGTAGAGTCATGGCTCAATGTGCTTGCTGATAGAAAGTCATTAATGAATGTGCTTTCTGTTAGACAGGAATCATTGTGCTTACTGTTAGAGACAGGAATCTGTGCTTGCTGTTAGACAGGAATCATTGTGCTTGCCGAAGGAAAGTCAGAAATCAATGTGCTTACTGTTGGAAAGTCACGAATCAATTTGCTTTCTGTTAAACAGGGATCGGTGTGCTTTCTGTTAGAAAGACAGGAATCAATGTGCTTGTTGTTAGAATCATGAATCAATTTGCTTGCTGTTGGAAAGTCATGAATCAGTGTGAGTACTGTTAGAATGGGTGTGCTTGCTGTTAAAAAAATGTCAGGAATCAATATACTTGCTGTTAGAAAGTTATTAATCAATGTGCTTGCTGTTTTAAAGGTGGATTCAATTACCTGCAGTTAGAAAGTCTTGAATCAGTGTGCTTGCAGTTAGGTCAGTGATTAATTATTAGTAACAATCTTTAGTGTATGTTTAGTATCATATAGAATTCTAGATTGGATCCAATATTCATATCTAGTGTGTTGGCTCATTACTACTAATTAAACCGACACATCCATGGCTGTTTATCAAAATAAAGTAATCCTTTTCCTGTTAGCACGAATAGTGTCGTGGAGCCTAATGGACATGCGTTAAAATCACCAACTATTACTGAAAGTTCTGAGTTGATACACTCTGGGGATGCATTAATATTTAACTGAATTGCCTGTGTATATACATTTATAATATTGAAAAAGGAATCCTCAACATGGATTTTGATACCATGGAACTGCGTGCCTGTTTTTTTTTTTTTTTTGACGCTGATATTCCAATGATGTACGTGGCGATATTTTAAACATGAATAAGGTATTGGTAGTTCGTACTATAGGAAACAAAAAGCTTAGGGACGGCGCTCCCACTGGGTCTTCTCACACCTGTAAGCCAATTTCATCACCCCCCCCCCCTTCCTCTGCCTTGATGAGACCGAGACGGCGTTCTG
>NC_061861.1:3761838-3781838 GCF_019202785.1 Penaeus chinensis | reverse complement strand
CAATATGTAGGTTTTACTGTGTCTGACTAAATAGCATCAGTTACAGACAGTCGTGGAAGACTCGCTCTCTTCAATAGTGGAAAAAAATCCAAGCAAATACACAAACTGGCAACCAATTCACAACATACTGATGCGCATTTTACTGTTTGTAGGTTGAGACAAAATAAAAAATATGAAACACTGTCACTGGAGATATAGAAAAAAAATGATATAACGACCATAATAACAATGTTTTGGACATAAGGTATATATAAAAATCTAATTGATGACAAGAAATCAAGCAATAATTGCATATAGGCTGACGATGAGGCGCTTAAGCCCCATCGACCAACGAACACAAAATTTTTTACAGCATAAACATTCAGAGATACTGTGACGGTACACACTGAATGCATGACAAAAAAGAAACACATGATAATAATAATGATAAAAATCTATAATCAATTATAAGTCATTATCGTAAACATAATGCTTTTACACATAAAGGAGCAATGCAGTGACTGTACATAACAGACTACAAACAAAACTCGAACATAAAAGCTTTACACCTGTTACCCTTTCGCAATGAAGCCCCAAATGTACACGTCCGGCGCAGCACTTCGTGGTGGCCGGACTTTCGTTGAGAGAAACAATTAAATAATTAAAAATCACCTTTTAAAAATAAGGCTTTAGAAATAATGAGAATTCTTTGCATGAGAATTTGTATATAAAAAAAAAAAGAGTTTGTGTGTGTGTGGGGGGGGGGGAAGTATTCTAAATTTTGAGAATTCCGATTACAAGTAGGAGTATTTCGAAAAGGAAAAATATATATAAAGAGTTATCAAATATGATATGAGATAGATAAATCAGAATTTTCTTTCGTTTTTCATTGAAAGTGAATGATTGAGACTAGTTCATGTAGCCATATGCAACGAAGCGACAGCGTCACCTGCCGTTCGCCTTTTAAGACACTCATACATAAAAACTTTGACAAATACTTTATTTGTTAAATCTAGGTATCCTGACAAGCATAAAATCCAGACTGACCCGTAGGCAATACAGCTGCAGTGGATAATCTCTTACAAATTAGAATAATAATGATAATCATCATCATAATAATAACAATAATTAAAAAAACTCAAAACCGGTATTTGGTCCAGAATACCGGTCCGCTTTGTTTATCTTAATCAAATCAATGACGTTCTTACCAAACGCGTAATACTTTGTGACTGTGAAACGTGGGGGCATCTATAAGGTGCGATGGAGACCCTAGGACTAATACTGTACAATATAACTGAGTGGTAATGGGCAAAATAAAATAAATAAAAAAAGAGTCGGCGTAAAATAAGAGAGAGAGGGGGTGGATGGGGTTCAGTGTTGCTGTTGCATCCTGGGAGGGACTGGGAATGGGCGATAGGAAAACCTTAAACCTATTCTCTCCTTAACTCTATGACCTACCTAGGGCATTTAACTTCGGCAGATTTTATAAATAGGTCTTTTTTATTAATAATACATAGGTCAACTTGTCATCCTTCTTTTTTTTTCTTTCTTTTTTAAAAACATGTCTATACAAAAAAACATGGCCTCCTACAAAACGGAGGCCTGATTAGCAACCTCCGTGCCACGAGAGGTCCACCTGACTAAGCTTCGCCTTGTACCACACAGGCTGGGAGACAGAAGCCAAAAACGCCTCTTTGGTTAACAGCAGTGCCCGAGGGCCCGGACGGCCGCCCGCGGAACCCTCAACCGCTTTCTTGTTGTTTTTCTTAGCCTCTTCAAGACAAAATAAGAGGTATATATGTATATATATATAATATATATATTCGTATATATATATAAAAAGAGGTAATCGAATCACCATTTCACAGGCGTCTTTGTTTGAAAAAAAAATTCATATATTATCATAATGAAAAAAAATCATAAAACTTAAACGATACAGGGATTTAGAAAGTTTTTGATCGATGCCAAAAACACGAGTCAGTAGATCTAGGTCCTGGACAGCGACAAACCCCAAAAACAAAACAGAAAACCGAGACCCGACAGAGGAGAGTGGCCGGCGCCGGGGACAGGCTGCTTTCATCCCGTGTCGGGAGGAAGGCTTCCCCGCCGCGCCCAGAGTGGAAAGAGGTGTGCGAGTCGGCGCCCCTCGCTTGCCTCCTTCAGGCACACCAGGAAAGGCCTGCGTCGACGGGTGCTATGTACAAGATGAAATGCCTCGGGCGGAGGGGCAGGAGGGAGGGAGGGGGAGGGCAAGAGGCGGGGGGAGGGGGCTGTGTTGACCGTGAGGTGTTCGTTCCTGAAGTGAACGCGTGTGCCTGAAGAAGGAAAGGGTCGTTCGGCCGCCACGACTCAAGCAAGCTCGTGACTTGAGTGGGTATTCTTTGGTATCCTAGCTAAGAGATCGGTCCGTGCTGCTCAAACACGCACTCAGCTATACTAGAGGTCGTCTCTCGCTCTCTCCGCGGCTTGTGGCGCGCAGGTCGTGGAGACTTGTGTTCCTTTCTCTTTTTGTCTTCGGGTCCTTTTTGGCTTCTCCTCCTCTTCGTAGACGTCTTCGCTATTCTTCTCTGACTTCTGCAGCTCCTTATCCACATATATAAATCTCTGGTTCATCGCGATCTTCCTTCTCCCTCAGTCCTTCTCTCGCGGCCGCGTCTGCGTGAGGCTCGTGCCTCCGGAGCGCGGGAGGGAAGGGAGGGGGGAGGGGAGACCCTCGGGAGGGGGAGGGGCAGCGAGGAGGGGGAGCGGAGGTCTGTCGCATCACAGTTGTCTTGATAAGCCGGACACCTGCTCGCCAACGGACGCACAGCAGAGACGAGGTGACGTCACAGCGTTACGTGCAGCGGTCCTGTCTGCCGCACATGGAGGCGCCCAGGGACGACTGCAGCATGCGCAGCCGCGCCGCCGTGTTGTTGTGACTGTTGTTGTTGTTGTTGGGGGTGGTGTTGGCGTTGTTGGTGGTGGCGTTGCTGTTGACGCTGTTGCCACCGCCGCTGCCGTTGTTACCACCGTTGCTGGAGGTCGAGTAGTTCCCCATGTCTGCGGGCGCGAAAGGGACAAGGTTAGCACGTCGCGAAAATGAAGGAAAGTATCTACTTCTACCACTAGTGCATCGGCTCTGTAAAGACTGAACCTGTACCCTGTCACCTGGAGTGTTCTCTAACCGTGTCTGAGGAAAACTATGGTGGAACTAACTTCTAAGTCTATATATCCGTGATGCCAAGAAGGAGAATTGAGGAAATACGGAAAAGGGGAAAACCAAATCGATGGACGTGAACGGAAAAAAGAATCAGGAGAGAGCGAGATAGAGAGAGAGAGAGAGAGAGAGAGAGAGAGAGAGAGAGAGAGAGAGAGAGAGAGAGAGAGAGAGAGAGAGAGAGAGAGAGAGAGAGAGAGAAAGAGAGAGCGAGAGAGACGGAGAACAGAAAAAAAAGAAAGAAAGCGATCCGCAGGGAAAACAGAAAAGTGAGAGGGAAAAAAAGTTAACAGGCCAACACAAAGAACCAAAAAAGATAAGGTACACCAATACTCACAGTTACTTACTAAGGAGACCCCCCGTGCCGTAGCCATAAGTGGGGTACGCGGAGGAATACTGAGTGTACGGTGAGGAGTACGTGTAATCTGCCATGGACCCGGCCGTGCCTGAGGGAGGAAGAACGAAGTCGTTAGTCATGTAGGTCGGCAGCGCAATCGCACTTACACACACAAAAAAAGGGAAACACGAATGTAAATGGATAAATAAAAGGCGTGAGTAAATACAAAAAAAAAAAGTAATGGATAAATAAACACATGGGGTAACGATGAATAAACATGTAAATAAAATTGGTCGAATAAAAATAGATTATCTGGACTGGCATGTATGCAATCCCTGTCTGGATGGGAAAGCGACTTGAATGTCTTTGGCGGCTGGGGAGATACTAGGCTTCAGGTGACCTTCCTTCGATTTCTCAGGGGAAAATAGGCGGGGTGTAAATCCTACTGTTTTGACTATAAACATGAGAATAAAGACCTAAAAAAAAAGGCCTAAAAACTGAACGGCCGCCTCGAAGGGCCCGTGAAGTGGGCGTGGCGACGGAGGTGTCTGGGCAACTGGCCGCGAGGAGGGCGACGCTCCGGAGGGACTGGGAATCTGGAAGCGGGACCCTTTGGGGGAGGCCACGCGGCAAGACCCGGGCGTGGGCGGGACGCGGGCGTGGACATGCAAGTGGGCGTGCGGGGTGCAGACTCGAGGGAGAGGAGCGGGAGGAGGGCCGGGGGGGGGGGGGACTTACCTGGGAAGGGAAGGGCGGAGGGGCGGAGGGCTTACCTGAGTAGTGCGTGATGGGCGGGAGGGTGGTGTAGGTCGGGTCGGGAGTGACCGCGGCATGGGCATGCATGGGTACGTGGGCATGCGATGGGGTATGCACGTGGGTGTGTGCATGGTTGGGAACGTGGTGGGTGGCGGCATGGGCGTGCGACGCGGGCTGGAGGACCGTGAGGGCAGAGGTGCAGGGCGTGTCCGCCTTGAGCGGTGACGAGCAGGGCGCCACCACCAGCGTGTCCAGCGACGTCACGCTCTCGCTCGACGTGCACTGGGCAGGCGACACGGGCGTGTGGTCCGGGTAGTGGGCGGTGGTGTAGGCGGCGTTTGAGGAGGGCTGAGGCTGCGTGCTGCTCAGGGGGGTGTAGACGGACCCACCTGACGTGCAGATAACAACTTCCCATCACACTCACACACTCAACTACAGCCGGCGATCGGGCGCACCCGCGCGGCGCCGCTCACGGACTCGGACTCGTCTCTATGCTATTAAGTCCCGTTAATTCAGACCCTTACGCTTCATCAATGAACTTCTCAAAACCCCTCTGACACCCCTGCTAAGAGACGAGTGAGCCCGCGGGCGCGGCGTCAAGACCGCGCGTCCCCACCGCAAGGCGGGCGCCATGAGGAGTCTCTCGCTCCTCCGGGCGGCTCCTCCTTGCCGAGAGGGCGCGGCGGCGCTTCTCAAACAACATAAAAATAAGAGCTCATCTACGGGACGCAGCCAGCGCCAGCCCTAAGAGCACCGTCCGCCCTCAGTGCCGGACGTCGCCCGCGACACGAGCGAGCGCGAGGCCCTCCCCCTCGAAGTCGGCCGAAAGTGACCTCGACCTCGAGGGAGGGGGGTCCTCGGCGCTTCTTCGTGGCGCGGAGACGACGCACGAGGCTCTCTCTGCACTAAGCCGACGCCCCACGCCCTCGAAGGGCGCTGAGGCGAGGGCTAGGCGGAGGCCGAGGGCGAGCGGGCTCGCCAAGCGCTGCTCGTGCTAAGGCTGTGGCTGCACTGCCTGGGCTGCGTCCCTCAGTCACTTCTACAGGTGCAAAGTGCAGGTGCAAATTAGTGCACAGGTGCTAATGTGCATTTAAGTCAAAATTATCTTGCATGAAAAAGCAACTGAACTCTATTACAGACACATTTAAAGAAAAAAAATATCAAAATAAAATGAACTCATACTGAAAGAGCTACATCAAAAATAATATATTTCAGATCACAGACAGAGGAAAAAAACACATGGTTATCATGCAATCATGCAACAACAAAATGGGCGTCCATGCACAGCACTAATGTATAATGAATTCTCATGCAACAGATGATGATATAACATGCAAGGGGTTTGATTCCCAGTCCCAGTTCCCGGTTCCAGGATTCCTAGCCAGTTATTTGACAGTGGACCAGACACCTTCGTCAGTAGATCAGCGACAGCAAAAAAATGGTTATTTTGATTTTATCATTATTATTTTGGGTTCTGATTTCTCGACAGATGTTAAGGAATGGATGGATTGGCGATGGATTAATAGAGTTGCTGACAGGAATGAGGAATATTAGATTTCGTTTTCACCAGGGTATAATTGCTGGATGACGTGTGTGAGAGGAAATAACAGGGAAAACAGAGGAAAACAAGAAAAAACACGTTAGAAGGTTAGAACACAGGGGAACACAAAACAAAACCGAAAAGTAGTTAATACAAATACAAATAACAAAGAAAAACAAAAAGAAAAAAAAAACAGAAAAGAAAGAGGGAATAAGAACACGGAGATGAGTGAAAGTGAGAATGAAAACGAACGAAATGAAACTGAAATTCAATGGAAATGAAAATGGAAGTGAGCCAACTATGAAAAACGGAATGAAAACGAACGAAAAAAAAATGGAAACGGAAATAGAAATGATAGTGAATGAAAATGGAAATGAATGAAAAGGGAAATAGAAGTGGAAATGGAAATGAGCGATCGCGCCCCCCGGCCTACCCCCTCCCCCTCCCCCCCCTCCGGCCCCGCCTCCCCCGCGCCGACCAGCGTCCTTGCAACGGCATCCTTCATCTCACAGCGCGGACTTCGATGGCTCCTTGGGATCGGTTTCCTTTAGCTTATGACGCCCGAACAGCGCTCAGCAGCTCGTTCCGGGGAGTGCTTTGTGCCCACTAAATATTTCTCCCAAGCGACGGTCACCCGCTCCGGTTGCTGAAAAAGCCGTTCTTTTCTCCCTCGTGAAATCCCCTCTCGCTCCCTCCCTTTCTTCTCCCCTCCTTCGTCCTCCTCCCCTTTTCTCCCCTGTTTTCCTCTCTTCCTTCTCCCCTCCCTCCCTTCCACCCTCCTCCCCTCCCTCTCTTCCTTCCTCCCCCAATTCACCTCCTTCTCCTCCTTCTTCTTCTTCTTCTTTTTCTTCCTCCTCTGATCCCGAGCCAGGCAGGCCTTGTTCGATAAATCAAAGTGTTCATAGAATCCCGCTTTTCACGGCAGCGAAACGGCGATAAAATTCCATGGCTGAATACGACGCCGCGACTGTAAAATCCACCATTGTCCCGACATTGTTGGCGGACGCAAGATGAGTTACGGCTGCGGCGGCCCAGGATATCTTACCCGCGCTCGTGTCGCCCGCCCTTAAGTACACACACAGATTTTACGTGGGTGACGGAGGCGCTTTTTGGGAGGCCAGGCGAAAGCTGGAGAGCCGCGCGGGTGACGGAGGACTGGAATGGCCATTAAAGTCGGGCCGAAGTCTACTAGAAAAAGCCATATAAGAAGGGAAAGTCACCTCCCAAAATGGCTGCCGATCTAGTGCCGTCTTGAGGGGGAGCCGAGGGGGCGGGGAGGAGGAGGAGGGAGGGAGGGAGGGAGGGAGGGAGAGGGAAAGGGAGAGAGAGAAAGTGAAGGAGAAAGAGAGAGGGAGAAAGATAGAGAGAGAGGGAATTGAATTGATAAATTTATTACGTCCAATGGACGACAGAGAGAGAGAGAGAGAGAGAGAGAGAGAGAGAGAGAGAGAGAGAGAGAGAGTGAGAGAGAGAGAGAGTGAGAGAGAGAGAGAGTGAGAGAGTGAGAGAGAGAGAGAGAGAGAGAGAGAGAGAGAGAGAGAGAGAGAGAGTGAGAGAGTGAGAGAGAGAGAGAGAGAGAGAGAGAGAGAGAGAGAGAGAGAGAGAGAGAGAGAGAGAGAGAGAGAGAGAGAGAGAGAGAGAGAGAGAGAGAGAGAGAGAGAGAGAGAGAGAGAGAGAGAGAGAGAGAGAGAGAGAGAGAGAGAGAGAGGAGGGGGGGGGGGGGGCGTGGCGAAGAGAAGGGCGAGATCCTCAGAAAGGCCGTCCCCTTCGGCCCGACCCGTCCAAGGAGCTCCATTCGGGTCCTCGCCTCGGGTCCTTGCCTCGGGCGCGCGGCCTCGCAGGATTCACGGTCTCGCCGGCGATGCCTGCAAGACGGACGCATTTCATGGGGAATTTCAGCGCCGTCTCGGAGCAGATTCCGACCTAATGTAAACTTTCTCCGCGCGATCCGTGCGTAGTGCGATGACTTCCAAGCAAACTTGCTGACTTAACAGCCCCGGAGACGAACTTGTGGCCGGTGATTCCCTCGACTTTATGGCTAAACTTGGCTCAGGTTCCCAGGCCGGATCTCTCTCCCTCTCTCCTCTTTACTCTCTCTCTCTCTCCCTTTCTTCCCCGCTCGTCGCACTCGCAAGAACAGCCGAGAATCCCCAAAGATGGCGCGGATCTCCCGTGATTAAATTGTGTCGGCGCGGTTCTGTAGATACGTTTGAGACGCAGCCGTGCGTGTCGCCGAAAGTGGATACGTTCTAGCCGCGCTCCCATGCCCTGGGATTCATATCTAACCTGATTCCTTACATCGAGAATGATTCAGAGCGACAAGATGCCCCCAGAATGAGGATGATGCATGATGATAATAAAGATGACGATAATAGTAAGTGAATAATGCATGTGATGGATGGAGATTTACACAGATCCGCAAATGCCTCCGCGATGGCCGGAGGGACGTCGGCGCCAGCGAGCCCGAACGTCGCGGGATGGATGGGATGGATGAGCCGATGGGCTGCTTGGATGGATGGGTGGATGGAAAGGGGGAGGGGGAAGGGAGGGGGGGAGGCGTTTCGAGGGGGGGATGCTTACCTTGATGGAACTGGGATGCGGTTGTGTCAAGGACTGAAGGAGCAGCGAGCACGGGCTTCACATCTTGCATGGTGATGGGTGTGAGAGGTGTCAGTCCACCTGCGCTACCTGTAGGAGGCCAACCACACAGTTATTTTCTTGACTTTCTCTCTTTCTCTTTCTTTCTTTGTTTAACTTTCTTTACTCTCTCTATTCTTCTTTCTTGTCAAACAGGAGGGGACAGAACGGAAAAAAAAGAATCTGGTTTCTGAGACCTCTTTTTTCCGCTCTTTCGCCCTCCTTTTCTTCACTTATGAAACAACATTCTAGTTTGAGCTTTTCTATCTTTGGCTTTGTTTTTTTCTTTATTTTTCTTCTCTCTCTTTTTTCAACGAACTACGGACATCACCAAACCCATCACCATGAACCTACAAGAGATGACGTGGACCCGCCGACGCCGTCTTCGAAGAGGGGAGGGAGGGAGGGAGGGGAGGGAGGAAAGGGAACGGAAGGGAGGGGAAGGGGAGGGAGCGAGAGGGAGAAGGGGAATGTGAAGAAGGGAGGTTAGAGATGAAGAAAGCAGGAGGATGAGAATCAGAAAAAAAAAAAAAAAAAATAGGAAGGAAACGTAAGAACTCACAAGAACGAAGATTTCACCCGAAAGTTGTGACACAAAAAGGAGATGAAAAGGAAATCAAAGAGGAAGAAGATAAGAACCGAAAGGAGAAGGCGTGACAAACATCCTGAGGCGCGACTTACCGAGAGAAGTAGCGAGAGGAGGCGAGTAGACCTGGTTGGTGTTGGATTGCGTCATGGCCATCGTCTCATAGAGAGCGTCCGTGGAGGCGGAGGCGGCGGACACCGACGGGTAGCTGGCCGGGTGGTCCACGAACGACTGGACGCTGCTGGGGGAGAGGCGGGGGGTAATTAGTGTCAGGTTGGTGCAGGACATAACGCATTTACATCACACACACACACACATTCAACGCACGAACGCAATCTTGTTAAACATCCTTATCAGAATGAAACAATGATAAAAATAAAACACACAAATATGAGAAGACAGGAGTTCCGTGACTATGTCTCTCGACCTACCTGTAGGGGGAAGCGGCGCCTCCCGTGACGCCGCCGCCGAGGTCTGGAAGCAACGTCTTGGTGGCGTCTTCGGTCTTGAGGGCCGGCCAGGCTTGCTTCGACCATAACATCTGTCGGAGAGAGAGGCGGTGAGATGCGGGAATATTAAAGGGGGGGGGGTAACAACTGTAGAATAAAGGCGGTTACATAGAGGAATAAATCAAACTATGAATATAAGGGATAAACATAGAATAACAAACATAGAAATGTTAGTGGCATGCTTTGTTGAATCGCTTCTTCCTCTGGCGAAATTCATGAATCGACGTGTACAATGACAATTCAACCAGGGCGTTTTCCGAAGCCTTCAGGATCCACTTCGCTCGCGAGGGCGGAAGAGGTAAGCAAGGAGCGAAGGCAGAAGGTGCCGTTGGCGCTGACATAACTTATGCACACTTCAAACACGGTCGCGACTCGGCTCCCGCGGGGACAAGACCGATTATCGACGAGGCCGCAAGTCGGGAGGCGGACTGCGGCGCCCTTCCTCTCCTTCGGCGTACGGGATGGCGTTCTCTCGCTCTTGCAGCCGCGGTACTCGGAGGCGCCCTTCATTTTTTGCTGCGGCGGCCTCGTCTCGCTCCAATATCCAATTTATATTCAGCACGGGCATTAGCGCGCGGCCCGGGCGTGACGGTCGCCTTCTCGGCACGCGCCCCCTCCCCCTTGTGCTTGGGGCGGGGGAGGGGGGGCGGGGATATTAAATGCGGTAGTTCAGTCGCGTGTTTGCATAAGAGCGGCAATGTTGCACTCCCCGTCACGGAGCGCTGTCCTCCGGTTGCAAGGCCGGCGTTGCAAGGTATCATGCTGCCAAGTGGAGGAGTCGGGTGGCACAGGAGCCGAGGCGGCGGCGGCTCTTCCGCCTCCGAGGCGTCTCGTCACCCTCCGTCGTCCCCCGTGTCCGGCTCGGGCGTCGCTCATGCTTATGCATGACCTCCGTCGCCCGCGCTCAAGCATTCTCGCTTGCATGCGTGCTCACACACACACACACACACACACACACACACACACACACACACACACACACACACACACACACACACACACACACACACAGAAGGCCAAGCCGTCGCAGCAGGATATCCGAGCGGCGTCCCCGGCCGCGCCTTCCTCGGCCGAGCGACGGGCCGCCAATCGCTCCTTCCGCAAATGATTAATTTTCCGGCCGTTACTCCTTACACTCATTAGGTAATTCTCTGCTCGAACAATGACTGGCCGCGGGGGTGGGCGGGGGAGGAGAGGGCGGGTGGAGGAGAGGGAGATGGATGAAGGGCGAAGGGAAGGGGAGAGGAGGAGGGGGGATGAAGGAGGAGGAGCAGAGGCCAGGGAAGAACTGCAGCTTGACTTCACATTCCAAGATGGCTGGCGACTCTGCAGAGGCCGAGGAGGAGCGAGAGGGAAGGAGGGGAAGGAGGGAAGGAGGGGCGGAGAGGAGAGGCGAGGGGGGGGAGGGCTAGAAAGGAGAGAGTGGAGGGGGGTGGGGCAGGGGCGTGACACAGCAGCGTACCCGGCGAGGCCCTCTGAGTGCGTCTACACGTAACGAGTCGTTCCTCCGGCGATCGAAAGGAAGAGAACGACCCCTCCCCCCCTCCCCCCCTCGGCTCGCGTGACAGTCGTCCGATTATCCCGACGATGACGAGGACGACGATGATGATGGCGAAGATGGCGGAGAGCACTGGCGTGGGCGTGCGGGCGGGCATGCGGTTAGTGTATTTACCCGCCACTCTTACATCATAAAAGTCATTACTGGGCATTGATTCCGTAAGAGGGGTGGGGCGGGGGCGGGGGCAGGAGGGGGGGGGGAGAACGTGCAAATGGGTGGGTGTAGCTGATGGCCAAGTGAGTGATGGGCGTGACAACAGGTCGAAAGCGCGGGCGAGGTGTCATTTGGCCGTGGGCGTGTCCGAACGCCGTGCAAGAGAGCGCGCGAGGTCGCCCCGATCGGTAAGGTAAACAAGGTCCTGCTAAGTATCCCTTTAATATTTAAGCTTCCGAAAAGCAAGACGCGTCAAGAAAATAAAGAAGAAAAAGAAGAAAAGAAATCACAGATTTTATCGACGAAATCACAGAAGAATTTTGCTTGAGTAGACTAAGGTTGTTTCTTCGGAGACTTATCGGAATTTCATCCAGATTCTTTCGTTATTCTTTCTGGCACGCGAAGGAGAGAGAGAGAGAGAGAGAGAGAGAGAGAGAGAGAGAGAGAGAGAGAGAGAGAGAGAGAGAGAGAGAGAGAGAGAGAGAGAGAGAGAGAGAGAGAGAGAGAGAGAGAGAGAGAGAGAGAGAGAGAGAGAGAGAGAGAGAGAGAGAGAGAGAGAGAGAGAGAGAGAGAGAGAGAGAGAGAGAGAGAGAGAGAGAGAGAGAGAGAGAGAGAGAGAGAGAGAGAGAGAGAGAGAGAGAGAGAGAGAGCCAAAAAAAAGAAATGGAGAAAATGAGAAAGACAGACAGACAGCTAGAAAAAAAATAGACAGATAAATAGATGAATAGAGAGAGAGCGAAAGAGAAAAGGAGCTGTCTGCTGGGGAAGGAGAGACACAAAGTGGACGCTGAAATTCACAGTATCGACACAGCATCGACACTCGTATTGTGTCACTGTCGCCGAGGGGGAGGGCCCCGTCCAGACTTAAGCCACAACTCAAAAATGCGAAAAGGTAAAAAAGGCAATAAATAAGTAAAATCGGAGACGAATATAATGGAAAAACGATAAAAAGGCCCTCCATTGACCAAGAACTCCCCTAGAAGTAAGAGAACAGGGGTAGGGGGGGGAGGGGAGAGGATCTGTGACGGGGACATCCAAGACGCTGGGTAATGGACGGAGGAGGCGATAGGGAGACAAGGAGACTAAGGAGAAAGAGGGAGAGAAAGAGGGAGAGGTGACAGAAGAGAAGAAAGAGGAAGGGAAGTGAAGAGAGCGAGAGAGGGATGAAAGGGAGAGGAAAGAAGAAGTAGAAGAAAGGTGGAGAGGAAGAGGGAAGAATGTGGAAAGGAGAAGCGAGGGGAAGAAAAGGGGAAATACTAAGGAATGAAGGAATCGAAATGGTGGAGAAGGGGAAAATGAAAGGAGGAAAGGGATAGAAAAAACAAAAAACGAAACGGCAAAGGAGAGGGGAAAAAAAAACAGGAAAGGAAAGAGCGAGCAAGAAAACGCGAAACAGAAAGAAAGAAAACACAAAAGAACTGAAATAAAGGCAGAGCAATCATGGCGGCAGAGGAAGAGAGGAGAATGGAAGGGAAGGGTTGGGAAGGGGAGAGGGAGAGGGAGAGGGAGAGGGAGAGGGGAACGAGGGGCCAGGGGAGAGAGAGGGAAGCAGGGAGGAGGGACAGACGAAAGAGGGGAGAGGGACAGAGGGGAGGAGAGGGATGTGTGACTGCACGTCGTCCCCGGCCGGCACCATGACTGCCATAAACCAAAATGTCTGCGCCATAACTCCAGGAGACTACGATCCCGGCGCAAATAAAAGGCGAAGGAGGAACCGCCCGAAGACAAATAAAAGGGGCCGTAACTCCCTCATAAATCAGCTGCCCCAACAAATTGAGATTGGCACGGCGCCTCTCGGAATTTCAAAGCAGGTAATAAGGCCAGTGATTGGCTACTTCACGTAACCAAGAATATGATCCGAGGCTTTGATTGGCTGCCGTTGACCGCCGGAGGGGGAGGGGCAGGGGGCAGGGGCCAGGGAGGGAAGGAGGCTTTCATATCGTGAATTGACCAATAAGATTACAAATGACCTCGAGGGAATGGTAGTTATGAAAGATATAGACTGCTTTGTTTGGGTGATTTGGAGCACCAAGGTGTAATAAATCTGTTTTATTGCTCAATTTTGCTGTAAGACATCGGAGCTTCCTCCATTTTCTTCGAGATTGTGGAATACGATCCCTTTGTCTTCAGCTGCCTTACGAAAAGGGAGCAAGGGGAAGGGAGAGGATAGATAGATAGGAGAGGAGGAAAGGGGAGGAAAGGGGCGAAAAGGAAGAAAGGAGGAGAGGAGGCGGAGGAAGAAGACCAGGAATCCAGGAAAATGAAGAGAAGGAAGAAGAAGAGGAGGAAGAGGATGAGGAAAGAGGAGGAAATGGAGGGGAAGGATAAAGAAGAGGTAGAAGGAACATAAGAGCAAAGAAGCGAAGAGAAGGATAGGTAACTAAATACAAGAATAGACGAAAATAGAAGGAGAGAGAATACGGGAGGCAAAAGGAGAGAAAAGCTTAAACTAAAAAAGAGAGGGAAATGGGGAGAAACAGAGAGGAGATAGGAGAGAGAAAGGAGAGAGAGAGAGAGAGAGAGAGAGAGAGAGAGAGAGAGAGAGAGAGAGAGAGAGAGAGAGAGAGAGAGAGAGAGAGGGGGGGGGGGTGGGGGTCAGTAAGGAAATACGTTTTCTGTTTGTCTTATAGAAAACAAATTATCCTCATTCACATTCGACAGTTAAGAGGTCTCAGGGGCCCAGTTCTTGCATGTATAACACCTTCGAGTACTGGCCTCCGAGAGATGGATTGGGGGGGGGGGGAAGGGGGAGGAGGAAGAGGAGGAGGCAGGAGAGACAAGAGGAAGAAAGTGAGAGGTGGGGGGAAGAGAGGAGGGGGGGAGGAGGAGGAGGAAGAGAAGGGGGGAGGAGGAGGAGGAGGAGGAGGAGGAGGAGGAGGAGGAGGGGTGGAGGGGAGGAGGAGGGGGAGGAGGAGGAGGAGGAGGAGGAGGAATAAGATGGAGGGGATGAGGATAACAGAAAGAAAGGAGGGGTAAAGGAAGAGGATGATAAGCCTAATAAAAAGAAGGGGAGGGAAGAAAAATAGGAGGAGGAGAAGTTGGAGAAGGAAAAGGAGAAGAAAGAAGGAGGAGAAGAAGGAGGAGGAGGAGGAGGAGTTCCCTCACATTGCTCTCAGTTGTGCAATATCGTCCCATCATAATTCCGGCGATGAATAATATCTTCGTCAAACTGGTAATGCATCGAATGCTACCCCCCACCCCCCCACCCCCCCACCACCCTGTCTCTCTTTCACTCTTTCGTCACGGCAAATAACTTGAGGCAGATCTATCTAAATCAGGACAGAGCCTGTGTTTTATAATAATCATTTATTCCCCTCAATATCTTCCTTCTGAAAACAAGGAATGAACAATAATAATAATGGTAATGGTATTAGTACCAATAATAAGAATACTGCTATTACTACTGGTAATAATAGTGATAACGATTATAATGATAATAATGATAAAAATAATAATGATAAAAGTAACACCAATAATATTAACAATAACAAGTCTAGAGACGATACTGAAAATACTACAATATTTTTTTTGGTTACAAATACATATTATCATCATTTTTATTACTATTAATATCATTATTATCACCACTATTATCTCTCAATAAAACTTACATTAGTGTATAGCGGATCTGTGTTGTACTGCGTTCTCTGGCGCTTCGGGTCGTCGTCTGGGTGACCAATCATATCGCGAGGTTCATCTGGGGAAGGAAAATACGGGGTTATCATTGGCTGGAAAAATACGATGCAAGTGTAAATAAAGAGGGAATAGGGAGCAGCAATATAAAATAGAGAATAACGATGCTGATGATGATAATATTAATGATACTAATGAAGAAAAGGGAAAATCAAATTCATGAGAAGTACAAACCATGAAACTGGAATATCGGCGAGAGAGAATTGAAACTAACTTCTTTAAAGTAATGATTAAAAAAAAGAAAGATGGTAGGCTACAATAAAAAAACAAGATCATACCAAAGAAGAAAGAAAACAAAAACAATAATAATAAAAACATAAAAACATAAATAAATAAAAACAAAGAACAAACGGCAAGCGCGATCCGGGTTCCGAACGTAGGCCTAGATGGGTCCCGCGCGCAATCGAGAGTTCATATGGACTGACTCACTCAACGCGACAGAAGCAGAGCCATTTTAAACCGTAATAATTCATCTTGTACAATATAATCAGTTTAATCCCCTCCCCCCCCTCCCTTTCCCTACTTCCTCCCCAACGCCCTCCTCTCCTCTTCCCTTCTCCTCCCCCTCTCCCCCCTCTTCCTCCCTCCCTTCCCCCCCAACTCTTGGGTTTCCTTAATGGCTTTTGATGGAGCGGGAGTTATTTTTTTTTATTTTTTATTTTTTGTTGTGTGTGTTGGGGAGAGAGAGCGGCCGCGTGCCAGTCATCAGATTATCAAGGGCGATTTTATTGACTTTAATATGTGTAATACGACGAAGGGGAATTGGTGCGGTTGCCCTGGTGAGTCCCGCCCCCCTCCTCTCTCTCTCTCTCTCTCTCTCTCTCTCTCTCTCTCTCTCTCTCTCTCTCTCTCTCTCTCTCTCTCTCTCTCTATTTATCTATCTAATTCCTCCATTTTCTTCCCCGGACTAGAAATCCCAGAGCAGAAACGTAATCAACTCCTGCGATTTATATACTAAATAACAGTCTGTCATCGCGTTCTAATCCGGATTACACGAAATCCGGGAATTAGTGAATGCGTAGAGAGAGGAGAGAAGGAGAGAGAGAGAGAGAGAGAGAGAGAGAGAGAGAGAGAGAGAGAGAGAGAGAGAGAGAGAGAGAGAGAGAGAGAGAGAGAGAGAGAGATAAAAGAGAGACATAGGAGAGGAGAGAGAAAGGACGATTTGAAAGGGAAGGGGAGGGGGGGGGGGGGAGGTGAGCGTTCCTAATCAAAATAATAATCATAATATAATCATACCATAATGGCGGGGCGAGATTAGAAACAGAAGCGGCCGGTGAATGTCACAGGCGCCCCTCGGGACCCGGCCACAAAGCAAGCCAGAAAATGGAGGGGCACTTTCTATTAGATTATGGCTTCCTCGCTCTCCCCTCGCCCTTCCCCGCCACCCTACCCTGGCACCCTTTGCACCAGCCCTTCCCTGGCACCCTCTGCAGGCACCCTATCTCCGCCACCCTTCTCCGGCACCCTCTATGGACGCCCTTCTTTGAATGCACCCTTCCCCGCCCGTCCTCAGAGGAACCCCCGTGTGCCACCCTTTCCCCAAGCCTTCCCCTTAGTTGGCACCCTTACCAGCCACCCTTTCTAAGTGCCATTAGGAAGCTGCCACAGATTTACTCTTTTCCCCTTCTCCTTCCCTTCTCTTTCGCTCCGTTTTCTCACCCTTTTCTTTCTTCTATTTTTTTCCTTCTACTTTTGAGTTGTTTTGTTGCTTTTATGGAAGTATATCGGACAGATAATAAATGAATAAATTAACAAAATGAAAGAAAATGAATAAAAAAAGACTTGCGCCAATTCGTGAAGGTTGACCCAAGGACGAGAATCCCTCCCCTCCTCCCCCCTCTATTCCCTCCATACATTCCCCTCCCCCTCCTCCCTCTTCACTCACCCCTTCTTACCCCCCGCCTATCCTTCTTCCCTTCGCCTTCCTCCTCTCCTTCCCCTCCCCTTTCCCTTCCCTCTTCCTCCTCCCTTTCCCTTCCCCTACTCCCTACGCCCCCTATCTCTCCCCCTCCCCCCCTCCCCCACCCAAAGATACGTGCTACTGATCTCGGTCATTATTCTTAAGGCGCGTTCTGGAAAAGGTCTCTGATGCATCCTCCAGGAGGTCTCGGGGCGGGAGGGAAGGAGGAGGGAGGGAAGGAGGAGGGAGGGAAGGAGAGAAGCGGAAAGGTTGTACGGTTGAAGAAGGAAGGAGGAATGGAAGGGAAGGGAGGAAGGAAAAGGGAGAGGGAGAGAGCGAAGGAGGGCAGTAAAGACAGTGGAAAGAAAGTAAGTGAGCGAATGAGCGAGTGATAGAATATTGGAATGAGGGTGTTATGGAATAGGAGTGAGTGAGTGAGTGAGTGAGTGAGTGAATGAATGAGTGAGTGAGTGAGTGAGTGAGTGAGTGAGTGAGTGAGTGAGTGAGTGAATTAATGAATGAATGAATGAATGAGTGAGTGAATGAGTGAGTGAGTGAATGAGCGAGTGAGTGAATGAGTGAGTGAGTGAATGAGTGAGTGAGTAAGCGAGTGCCAGAGTGGGTGAGTGAAGAGAGGGCATGGCACGGGCTCCACGAAGGCGCTCACTCGCCCCTCGAAGGGCTGCCAACTCGCTACTCTGGCTCGCTCGCTCGCTCGCCCGGGGGACAGAGCCAAGAATCCTGCTGGGGGATCCTAAGGGGCGGAGGGTGGGGAGGGGAGGGGAGGGGAGGTGAGGGGAGGGGGCGAAGGGAGAGGGACAGAAGACGAAGAAAAATGGAATAATAAAAGGACTAAGGACTGGGAGATGAAGAGCAAGACAAAAAAGAAAAAGAAAAATAAGGAAGAGGTTTAGGAACAAGGAAGAGAAGGAGGAGGTGAAGACGAAGAAAAAGGAAAAGATAAAACCAAGAATGGAAAGAGAAGAATGATAAGAGAGAAGGATAATCAATTTTCCTTGATAATTAACTGGAAGGATATGATCTAATTCTAAAAGATATTAAAAAAAAAAAAAGTTCCCAACAACTTTCGAGGGAGAAGGATGAGAGACAGAGAAAAAGTTACAGACCTTTTATAAAAATGGTCATAATAAAACTAAAGTAAACCACAAAGGGAAAAGAAACTGGAGGTAATAAAAAAATATAGTTGTTGAACTTCCTTCGCATTTGGGACACGAAAATGGAAACAGAGAGAGTAAATAAACTATGAAAAGATAAAAAAACGAAAAGAGAATAGTAATACTGACGATAATAATGATAATGATGATGATAGTAATAATAGTAATAATAATAATAATAATAATAATAATAATAATAATGATAATAATAATGATAATAATAATAATAATAATAATAATAATAATAATATCATGAACAATTTCAACGAAAAATTAAATTCAACGAGACTATATGGAGCCTGCCCCCCCACCCCCCTCCCTCCTTTCACCCCCCACCCCGGCGCAACACGGAGTTTGTAAACACGAAATGAAGGCGACGATGGGGTTGGAGAGGGGGAGAGGGGGAGAGGGGAGGGGGCAGGGGAGAGGGGGAGAGGCTAATGGAATATCGGTGCATTGATTGGGTTACATAATAATTTTTCAGACCATTACTGACCGATCATTCTCACTCTTTTGCTCTCCCTCTCTTTCTATCTCTCTCTTTCTCTTTCGATGTATTTCTCTCTCTCTCTCTCGCTTTCATCCACTCCTTCTCCTCATCTCTTCCCACGCCTTCCCCTCTCGCCCTCGACAACCCCAACTTTCCCCTCATTCCCGCTGTCCTCTTCCCCATCATCCCCCCTTTCCTCCCCTCCCTCCCTTTCCCCTCTCTCCCCCCACCCTTGCTGACATAGGGCTCATATTGTCAAGAAACATATTGTGCTCCGTTCCGATGGCTGCGTCACCTCAATGCGCCGCCTCAACAGTGACATCTATCGGCGGGGGACGGAACTCCGAGAAACAATGAACATGGAAGGGCACGCGGGCATAAATAGAAATCCAAATGTTTCCCCAACAATCAGGAGGGGGGGGGGGGGGGACACTGTTCATATGTCTCTCTCTCTCTCTTTCTCTCTACTTATGTCTGTCTGTCTCTCACTCTATCGCTTTCCCTCTTTCTAACCACTTTAACCTCTCTCTTTCTCTCTCTCTCTTTCTCTCTTTCTCTCTTACTCTCTTATTCTCTCTTTCTCGCTCTCACTCTCTCTCTCTCTCTCTCTCTCTCTCTCTCTCTCTCTCTTCCTTACCCCCTCCCTCTCTCCCTCCCTCTCTCTCTCTCTCTTTCTCTTCCTAATGTATCACACATTTTGATGAATGCAATCCTATTACACAATGTACCAGGCGATAAGCGAAGGATAATAGGAAGCTTAATAGTCGAATTTCTATTTGATGAATGACCGAATCTCAAATTACTCTTTAATTTCTTTCTGTTGATTTTTTTTTCGCGGATTTTATAAACCTTTTTTCCCCTCGACGTAACGATAAATCCTCTGAATTCGTTTTTTCCCCTTATTGTTTTATCTACCTTTGATTTATCTAGCTTTTCTTTATTTCTCTTTTTTTACTTTAATTTCTCTTTGATTTCCTCTTCTCCATTTTACCCACTTTCACTTCCCTCTCCTCTATTCCCTTTATTCACTTCCTCTTTCAGCCACGTCGCTCCCTATAAATGCAATCGATCGAGAACAAAATGTAACAGTAACAGAAGCACTCAAGGAGCACACGCGCTCTATTAAGGTCGATTATGACACGCTATAACGGCTCAAATAGACTCTTACTGACTCTTACTGTCGCAGGGAGGGAATGCGCTGGGAACGATCCCGACTATAGAGTGCACACACACACACACACACACACACACACACACCACACACACACACACACACACACACACACACACACACACACACACTGGCTATGTACATATATATATATATATATATATATATATATATATATATATATAACCGCATGCCTCTCCGATAGCATCTTTTTCAACATATATTTATACAAACAGACAAGTAGATATATAGATAAAGAGATAAGACATATGACGCCCACCTGCCAACCCACGTCAATAGCGATGGGCGTGTGTTGAGGG
>NC_061861.1:3716838-3759338 GCF_019202785.1 Penaeus chinensis | reverse complement strand
TTTTCTTCCCCTCTCCCTCCTCCTCTCCTTCTATCCACTATCCTCTGGACCTATCCTCTTCATTCCCCTCTCTTCCCCCTTAATCCTTCTTCCTCTTTCTCTCTCCCTTCTCCCTTATCCCCGCCTTCTCTAGTCTACACCCTCTCCTCTATATCCTTCCCGCTGCCTATCCTCCCTCCCTATCCTCCACACTTCCCTCCCCCCATCCTTCCCCCTTCTCTCTCCTCCCCTCCTCTCAATGCCCTCCCTATCCTCCACCCTTCCCTCCCCCCATCCTTCCCCCTTCTCTCTCCTCCCCTCCTCTCAATGCCCTCCCTATCCTTCACCCTTTCCTCCCTCCCTATTTCCCTCCCTCCCTCCACCCCGGACCTAGGTAGAGGCAACAGCCGCTCACTCTCCATTATCAGGGAAGAGTTGCAGTGCCAGCCTCTAATGGCGGGAGGGAGCGATCTCGATTAAGCGTCACACGGACACCGGGGTTCAAGGGGAAGGGGCCAAAGGGGGGAGGGGAAGGGGGGAGGGAAGGGGAGAAGGGGAGAAGGGAAGGGGAGGAGGGGAGAAGGGAAGGGGGGAGGGAAGGGAAGGGAAGGGAGAAGGGAAGGGGAGAAGGGGAGAAGGGAAGGGGAGAAGGGAAGGGGCCAAAGGGGGAAGAGAAGGGAACGGAAGGGGAGAAATGAAGGGGCCAAAATGGGGAGGGAAGATAAGGGGAGATGGAAGAAGAGGGGGAGAAGGGAAGGGGAAGGGAAGAGGAGAGAGGCAAGGGGGTGCAGAGCCTTGGGGGAAATTGAAGGAGGGCATAAGAACAGAAGAAGGGAAGGGAAGGAAGGCGGCAAAGGGGAGGGAAGAGGGGAGGAAGGGAAAGGGAAAGAGAGAAGTGGAGAAGGAGAGTGGGCGATGGGATCGGTCCGTCCATCATTGAGTCTCTACATCCACATAAGACAGAGGAGGAGAAGGATAGGGAGAAAAAGGATGATGATGATGATGATGATGATGATGATGATGATGATGATGATGACGACGATGATGGTAATGATAATGATGAGGAGAATGGAAGGAGGAGGAAGATGAAGAAGACTAGGGATATAGATGATGATGATAAAAAGGAGAAATCCGAGAGAAAAGAACGACAAAAAGAAAGTAAAATTTATATTAAAAATAAGGGAAAAATTAAAAACAAAGAGAAGGAAAACAAGATAAAATAAAAGAAGGAAGAGCGGGTAAGTAAGACATAAGAATCGAGAGGAAGGGGAAAGACAGCGAAGGGAAAAGGAGGAAGAGGAAAAGGAGGAGGAAGAATAATAAGAGGGGGGAGGGGAAGGGCAGGAGGAGGGGGTCAGAAGAGAAGGACCAGCAGGAGTAAGAGTAGGGGAGGAGAGAGGGGAGGGAGGAGAGAGGGGAGGGAGGAGAGGGGGGAGGGGAGGCAGGAGGGAGGAGAGGGAAGTGGCAGAGGTCGCGAGAATAAGAGGAAATAAAGGAGGTCCATTGGAAGAGGTCCGGAAGACACTCGGAGGGGAGGCCGGCCAGGGAGGACGAGTGCTGACGCGGCTGACGTCTACATCTTTCCAGGCTGACAACTTCATCTGGAGCGCCGGCCCTTCCTCTCTTAGCCCGGGGCTGTCGTGCTGTCGCTGTCGCCGCCCGCCCATCTGCGCTTGCGATCAGCGGCGAAAGCACATGGAAAATGCAAGCGCTTTGGCCTCGCTCATCGTCTCTGGAGCTCAATGATATCCTCCTTATTTTTTCTTTTTTCTTTTTTTTTTGTGTGTGAAGATATCACATTTATTTTCTTTTTCTTCTTTTTTTGGTCGGTAAAACAGTTACTCTGTCGTACCGTCATTTTTCGTGTCATTATGCCAGCGTGACAATTTCTTTTTTTTTATGATCAACTCTTTCTTTTTTCAATGACGACGGGGGAGGGAGGGAGGGAGGGAGGGGGGTTGCTTGTACCTCCACCCCCCCCCTATCGCTCGGCATGGCACGGATCCAACCAATACTGACCATCATCACCACCTCGGAACCTTCCAGAAAAAAAGGATGGATGGATGGATGGGTGGAGCGAGAAAGAGAGAAAGAGAGAAAGAGAGAAAGAGAGAGAGATAGAGAAAGAGAGAAAGAGAGAGAAAGAGAGAGAGAGAGAGAGAGAGAGAGAAAGAGAGACAGAGAGAAAGAGATAAAGAGAGACAGAGAGAAAGAGAGAAAGAGAGCGTATGTGTGTAAGATATATGAGACATTGATAGACATTGAGAGAGACGAACATATAGAAGCTACTAGAAGCCTCACCAGATACCCATCGTTCTCTATTTTTTCTCTAATTTATTTCTCTCTCTCTCTCTCTCTCTCTCTCTCTCTCTCTCTCTCTCTCTCTCTCTCTCTCTCTCTCTCCCCGACACCGTCACGGGACCTGAGCCGAGCGATGGGCGCGATCCAGGCCAATAAGGTCGGTTTTCTCATCTTAACACACGGCGACTGGGCACAAAGGGACGCTGGCAGGCACGTCGCCCGGGCACAGTGCATGGGCGTCGAGCTTTGCCCCCGTCGGCCTCATCTGCCTCCTCATGACGATGGTGATGACGTGGTGGTGATGGTGATGACGTGGTGATGATGGTGATGACGTGTGGTGATGGTGATGACGTGGTGGTGATGGTGATGACGTGGTGGTGATGATGATGACGTGGCGCTGATGGTGATGACGTGGTGGTGATGGTGATGACGTGGCGCTGATGGTGATGACGTGGTGATGGTGATGACGTGGTGGTGATGGTGATGACGTGGTGAGGATGTGGTGGTGATGGTGGTGATGATGTGGTGATTATAATGATACAAGTTAAGTGTGATAATCGAAAGAAGTATCGTAAATATCCTAATAACTTTATCAAACAGTAATTAATAATCTTATCATGAATCCTTCCTTCTAAGTACGACTCGCCCCCCCCTCCCTCCCTCCCTCCCCCTTTCCTCGTCCTGTCCGCCTCCCGAAGACGACTCGGCACGACTTACGACTCCCGCAGGAGAAACTCTCGTGCCGTCGTCGGTACTTCAGGAGGAGCGCGCCCTCATCACGCCCTCCGTATCATCTCCCACGATACCTTATCACGATACTCCTCTCCCCGCCCCCCCCTCACCTCCCCTCCCCTGACCCCCCTCTTGATGATCGCTTTGAAAAATCGTTCCCTGAATGAGGGATCGGCGCCCCTGACCGATTTCCATATCATTCAGGCCTTCCCTCCTCTCTCTCTCTCTCTCTCTCTTCCTCTCTCTTTCTCCCCCTTTTATTCACCCTTCGTTTATATTTTTTTCGTATTTCCAATCGGTCTCCCCCTTTCGTACTATCTATTCGCACACTTCTCTTCTCTTTCTTTCTTTCTCTTTCATTCTCTTCTTTAGGTATAAAAGATACTTCACTGGTCTTTCTCTCCTTCTTTCTCTTTTTCATTCTCCTTTTTCAGAATATCACTTATTCCGGCGTTTTGTCTCCCTCTCTCTTCTCTGTTCCTTCAGGACAATCTCTCTCTCTCTCTCTCTCTCTCTCTCTCTCTCTCTCTCTCATCTCTCAACCTCTTCCCTCTCCTCCTTCCCTTCGCCCCCCCCCCTCTCCCCATCGGTCCTAACAACCATTATCTTGGCGATCCTTATTGGCGGAGTGACCAGTACGTCCATCAAGATATAATTAATTGCTTGTTACCAGAGAGCTGCATACGGCCGCTATGATGGATGGAGGGAAGCCGGGGAAAGGGGGCGGAGGAGGAGGAGGAGGAGGAGGAGGAGGAGGAGGAGGAGGAGGAGGAGGAGGAGGAGGAGGAGGAGGAGGAGGAGGAGGAGGAGGAGGAGGAGGAGGAGGAGGAGGAGGAGGAAGGCAAGACAGATGGAGAAGAGGATGTCAAAGGAGGTGAGGAGGAATGGAAGGAGGAGAGAGACAAGGAGGTGGATTAGCGACCCGCGCGGCGGTGCTTGCACTTTGTAATCTCAATCCTCTGTTCGGGTGACTGAATAGACGCGTTCAGAGGCGAGGACAAATACACGCCGACAAATGCAAGCACATGCCCCCGGCGAGCGCGCGTGCGAGCGCGGCGGGGGTCCCTCCTCCCCCGCCCGATCAGCTGGGGGTCGCGGGCGGGCGCGGGCGACGGGCGGCCTCCAGCTGACCTGGAACGGCCACTTTGTTCCCAAACGTCGTCGCTTTTATTTATGTTATCGATAAACCTTACATTACGCTGTGTGAACTCTAAACAAAAGCCAGTTTCGTAATTCACATATGCTTTGTTTACCTTTCCCTCCTTTCCTTTCCTTTTTATTCTTTCTCCCCCCGATACCTCCCTCCCAAACACACACAAGCGCACTTAAGGCCCGACGACCCACCGATCCCTTGCAGGGCAATCGAAGCCTCCGCGGAAGGACTCTGAAGCCCGATTCCTTCTCGCGGAGGGACGAGTCCTCTTTCCCCCGCGAGGAAGCCCCCGGGGCCTCAGGCATCCTCGGGGCGAATCAAGAAGGAAAAAGCCGAGCGGGAGGGCGTCGGCGGCCGTCGTTCCAGCAGAAACGAGCAGACGGGCGCGTCCCTATTCAACACGAGCGTCCCTCCCCCAACAAACACAAATAGCTTCCATATCTCAGGGTTACGCACCCGGCCCGTTCTCTCACAAGATTGTTCTGGTGTTATTGCCGGTGATGGTGATGATGATGGCGATAGTGATGGGGCGGGAGGATGGTGTCTATGGCAGGGCCGAGACGGGCGGGGGAGGAGGGAGGGGAAGGGAGAGAGAGATGGGGATGGAGGAGGGAAGGGGAGGGGAGAGGAAGAGGGCGACAGGGATTTGCAGAAGTGGAGGAGAAAGGAGTTTGTACAGCCTAAAGCGATGATGGTTCCAGAGGATGTTACGGCCGTGGCGGAGAGAGATGAGGAGAGGGAGGGGGGAGGGAGGGAAGGAGAGAGAGAGAGAGAGAGAGAGAGAGAGAGAGAGAGAGAGAGAGAAGAGAGAGAGAGAGAGAGAGAGAGAGAGAGAGAGAGAGAGAGAGAGAGAGAGAGAGTGAGAGAGAGAGGGAGAATGAATGAATGAACGAGACAGAGTAAGAGAGCCCGCAGCCCAGATTAATGGTGATGACTGTGAAAATGCGGTGAGTGGCGGTGCTGTTGGCAGTGATGGTGCTTGGCAGTGCTAACAGCCCGGACCTCTGATTTGGTCGTTGGTTGTGGCAGTATTGATTCGAGTGCCTGGGTGTGTCTCGAATGTTTTTGGTGTCGTTAACATCGTGACTCTTGTGCATTACGGATTTACCAAGCGCAGAGCAAACAATTCATCCGCCATTGGTTAATCAATTGTGTAAAAAAGAAGAAAAAAAATATATATGGTCACACCCAAATGATTTTTCGCAAGAAGAGTGGGGCCATTAGAGAGCCATTTCGCAGGTAGCACACCCTAACACCTCGCAATGTCACAGGAGCAGACTCGCCCGCACCGAAGCCGTCATCCTTTCGAGCGGAGCAGCCTCGGGTCGCCTCCGCCTTCGCCGCCTCCGTCGCCGCCTCCGCCATGCATTATGCAGTCCGATCTTACAAACAAGCGCATGGTCTAACTACCCGCTCTGTATTTACGGTGGTGACCATTTCCGTTCATCTACAAGTAAAATGGGCCGGTGTTGCTGATCACTCGTTAAGCCCGGTTTAATTACCAAGCCATCGCCTCATTTGCATAGAAAGCGACGGGGAAGGATGGCACTAAATCACCCGGGGCTTTAAGGGACAGGGAACGAAGGCATTAGCGTGATTTTCGACCTTCTGACCTCCTTAATTCACGTTTATTCCCCGGTGATATGCCTGGCGGAGGTGTGACGATGCTGTGTCTCACGCCGACGGCTCGCTGCCGCTGCTTTCCTAGGGCGGCGGCGTCCCGGAGCCGCGGCTGCGGAGGCGGACGCCGCACCCACAAGCTGTCGATTGCGGCCCCGAAGCATACATGCGTGATTGTGTATTTATATATATCTGTATGAACATAAAGTCATACACATACACATCCCATCCACACACACATACCGGCCCACAAGCACGGCGGGCGGGGAGCGGGCCCGGCGCCTCGCCCTCGCCGGCCGCCGCCCCTCCCTCGGCGTGGAAAAAGCAAAGATCATTAAGGAGCGACTGCACTTCCTGCTCTGATGAAGGACGCTCTCGGCGCGAGCGTGTCACCAATCTACTAAAGTGCAATGCACGTAACTTGACGCACCATCAGCGGCCCGGGGAAAAAGGCGCCTAATTTTCATTTAAACTAAGTGATCGACTACATTTAGTGCCGAGGCTTAAACTTGTTGATACGGGAACCAGCCAGTGAGCCTCGGATGCTTAACTTTCGATTAGCGGCGTTCCCATCCAAGCAGCAACTAATTTGTTGGCGCTGCCGCCCGGGTACGATAATTCACGCGGGCGTTCGGGACAACAGGTAAACACAAGGGGGTGATCCGTACACGCGCGCTCGCGGACTCATTAATCTGATGGAATGTTTAGAGTCCTCGCGAGCCCGTCCCGCTTTTAAGAGTGGCTGGGGATCATAAGGAAATGGAGAGTATATTTCCACGTCGCCCGCGGCGCGGCGGGACGCCCCTCACGCCCCCACTTCGGCGCTCCTTAGTCTAATCTCACAACGGCCTCCGCCGGCGCCGTCGGCAGGCACGGCCGCACATTCATTTCGCGATGGACGCAATCTGCGCGAGGTGGCGTGAGAAGAAAGAAAAACGGCGAGGGAGAAAGGGCGGAAGGGCGGGCGGGAGAGCGTGTATTGTATCTCGGAAGGATGCTTAAAGCGGCACCTGCCAGCGGCACGACAACAATCGCGCGCTCTTTTCCTTTCGCGAATTTCCCGAATCGGCCGCCGCGGCGCCGGGGGAGGGCCTCGCCGAGCATCATCAGAGATACCGCCTTAATTTTCTTTTAAAAAATCTAATTGAATAAATGGGTTTTAATGGCGGGCATCCTTTTTAACTTGTACAAATGAGGCATAAGCGATTTCCCAAGGTGAAATTAATTGCAATCAAGGGGGTGGTAAAACTCGAAAACGATGGGCTGGGGAGAGCGGCTCCTTGGCGCGCCCTCGGATGCCAGCGGCAAAGGCTTCCGCGTTATTTACAAATTATTTTCTCAATCCCCAACTGGCGAGTCTTAATGTAATTCAATGGTGAAAAACGGCGCCCCAGGAGGCTCTTTAACGTCGGCTGGCTGTTTGCAGCCTAGTGATTAAATGCATAAAGAAATTGTTCTAAAGAAGGCCTCGCGCGGCCAGGTGCGAGGCTGGCAACACCGCTGTGGGTATAACAGCTCCGGTAGGCGTAAATCAAGTCGCACTTAGTCGAGTATTAATCCACAGAGCGGGATTCAATCCTCTGTGAAAGCTCTTGCAAAGAGGTTAATGATAGCTTGGCCTTTCTTGCGCCTTCCCTCCCCCTTTTATCAAGCTTTATTTATTCCGCTTTCACCCTTCCTCCTTTTCTTCTTCCGGCGATGCACTTAGACTATATGACCTTGATTCCCAAGTTTAGAAATTTACATAATCTATAACCCCCCTCTTCCCCCTCCTCTTTTTTTTCCTTCCTACGTTTTTTTCTACGCATGTTATCCTCTTCTCTCTCTCTTTCTTTTCGCTTTTTTCGTTATCTGGCCTCCTTAATACGGGTTTGGTGACGGTAGAGTTCTCAAATGCACGTTTATTGACGGGAAAGTCGCCTTTAATGAACTTGGCTAGAGGGAAATCGATGCAGGGCGCTGATTACAAACTCTATCAATCTTGGGGTGAGAGGGAGAGAGGGGAAGGAGAGGGAGCGAGAGAGGAAGAGAGGAAGAGTGGGGGGAAAAGAGGGAGATGGAGAAAGAGAGAAAGGTGAAGGAGAAAGTGAAGGAGGATAAGGAGGATAAGGAGGAGGATAAGAATAAGGATAAAGAGAGAGAGAGAGAGAGAGAGAGAGAGAGAGAGAGAGAGAGAGAGAGAGAGAGAGAGAGAGAGAGAGAGAGAGAGAGAGAGAGAGAAAGGGAGGTGAGAAGAGGAGAGGAGAGAGAGAAAGAATACAAGAAAGGAGAAAAGAAAACAAGGCGGGGAAAAGGAATATGAGAAAGCGTGAGGTAGAACAAAATGAGAATGAGGGAATGCAAGAAAGCGAGAGTAAGAAAGAGATAAAGAGAGATAAAGAGAGAAGGCGAAAGATAGAAGGGGGGAATAAGAGAAAGCGAGAGAGAGAGAGAGAGAGAGAGAGAGAGAGAGAGAGAGAGAGAGAGAGAGAGAGAGAGAGAGAGAGAGAGAGAGAGAGAGAGAGAGAGAGAGAAAGAGAGAGAGAGAGACGAGGAGAGGCCGAATATCGAGTAATACAATATTCCCGTCATCCCTTTGCTTTTAAACTTTTCCCTCCGATCCCTCGCCCGGCAGCCGCCCCTCGGCCTACGTCGGGCCCAATGAGCGCGCGCCCCAAGACGAGGGCGAGGAGAGGAGGAGGAGAGAAAGAGGAGGAGGAGGAGGAGGAGGAGGAGGAGGAGGAGGAGGAGGAGGAGGAGGAGGAGGAGGAGGAGGAGAAGGAGGAGGAGGAGAAGGAGGAGGAGAAGGAGGGAAGTGGGGGAGGCAGCGGCGGAGGTGGAGGAGGAGGATGAGGAGGAAGAGGGGGAGGAGGAGGAAGAGGAAGAGGAGGAGGAGATGAAAGACAATCACAGCAAGATAACGAAAGGAAGAACAAATATGCAAAAAAGCAACGACGACGGCCGAAGAAAGACCCTTGTCCCTCTTCCCCCCAAAACAAAGCAATCAGCCATCATTAATACAGTTCCGTGTCTCCCCTCCCCCCCCACCCCCTCCTCCCCGTGATCCCTGCCCTCCCTCCCCCATCTCGAGGCGCGTCCGGTGCTCCATTTTGTGTAGGCGCTCAACCCTTGCTCCATTACACGCGGTCCTTCTCGCCTGCCCTTAGATCCTAGGCTGCTAATGGGGCCGATGACGTCTATCACTTATGCCGCTTCCTCCGCGCCCTTTGATAAAGTCGTGCCGCAGAGAGCAACGCTGACTGATGGTCGAGGACGCGACTAGTTACTGCCGGAGAGGGACGTCGCGGCGGCCAGAGAGGGCAAGGGGCCTTTTCTCCTTTCCTCCTCTGCCTTGCCGTCGTCGTCTTGGCCACCCTCCTCCTCCTCCTCTTTCTTCTTCTTTTTCTTTGCTCCCCTTTTCTCGTTAATTCTACTATTACTCCATCCCCTCTCTCGCTCCCTCCCTCCCCTCTTCTCTCCCTCCCTCCCTCCCTCCCTCCCCTTCCCACTCCCTCCGTCTCTTTATTTCCCTATCTATTTGCCTCGCCCGTTTTTGCGCTCTCGCCCGTCTGCCCCGTGATATCTGTAGCGTCGCGGGAACACCTGCGCTCCTCCTCGCCGCAACTCAGACATAATCAGACAATTTTAATCTCCTGAGACAGCTCAGCCTCTCGCTCGCGCCAACGGAAGCGTCTTGCTATCATCATATTTACTCAGCGGAGTGAGGAGGAGGAGAAAGAGGAGGATGAAGGAGGGAGATAGAGGGAGATAAGGGGGAGTTAGGGAGGAAGGAAGGGAGGAAGGGAGGGGGGGAAGGACGAGAGAGGGAGAGGGAGAGGGAGAGAGAGAGAGAGAGAGAGAGAGAGAGAGAGAGAGAGAGAGAGAGAGAGAGAGAGAGAGAGAGAGAGAGAGAGAGAGAGAGATAATGATAGAGAAGAAGGCAGCGGAGGAGCAGGATAGCGAAGAAGATGGAGCGAGACAGGAGAAGACGAATGAGAAAAGAGAAGAAAAGATTAAAAGAATTAAGAAAAAGCTGACGAAGGGAAATGAATTGACGAATGAGGTGAAAAAAAGGGAGGGAAAGGAAAATAGAAAAGGGAAGAATAAAAAAAAGAAAAAAAAGAGAGGCGAAGGAGCAGATAAAGAAAGGTTTAATGATGACAGTAATGAAGAAAACGGAGGGGAAGACAAGGAAGAAGAAAGAGCGAAAAATAAGACAGCAGAACGATCTTGGTGAAAATGACCCGCCTAAATGAAATCAGGAAGGAGCGAGCGAGAAGGATGAGCGAGAGGGGAACCGCGGAAGAGGGGAAGGAAGGCGGGAGGAGGAGGAGGAGGAGCAGGAGGAAGAGGAGGAGGAAGAGGAGGAGGAGGAGGAGGAGGAGGAGCAGGAGGAGGAGGAAAAGGAGGAGCAGGAGGAGGAGGAAGAGGAGGAGGAGGAGGAGGAGGAGGAGGAGGAGATGAAAAGGGGAGAAGGATGAAATGTAGCAGGAGAAAGAGAAGGTTAGTAAGAAATCGAAGAGGAGATGAGAATACTAAAAAAGAAAACACTCGGGAGGAAAAAACAACAACAACAACAACAACAACAAAAAAAAAACAGCATCAGAAGGCGAAGGCAAAAGAAGTCGAGGAAGAAAAAGCATGCCCCCCACCCCCCTACCAAGCCCCCTACCCACCCCCCGACCAGCCCCCGCCCGGAAGCAGCGACGGGCGCGGGCGGAGAATATCATAACGTTGCTGGAAAATCATTCGTTTCTTCGCCTCACAGATAATGATGGAAGCTCCCAGCGGGGGTGCGAGGGTAGGGGGGGGAGAGGGAGAGGGGGGGAGAAGGGGCATCATAGGTGGAAGGGAGGAGGGAGAGGGGGGAGGGGAGAAGGGAGAGGGGGGAAGGGAGGAGGGAGAAGGGGGTAGAAGGGAGGAAGGGAGGAGGGAGAGGGGGGTAGAAGGGGGGGAAGGGAGGAGGGAGAGGGGGGAAGAAGGGGCATAATAGTGGGAGGGGGAGGAAGGAAAAGGGAAGAAGGAGGGAGAGAGGGAGAGTGATGATAAAGGAAAGGGTGCTGAATAGGTTCTGATGTCTTCGTTTGAAAAAAAAATAATAATACATGACGGAATGAGGAACAATTCATTTTCCTAAAATTCTATTTCGCTCTTTCGCTAATGACTAGAACACCCGCTAAGAAAAAAAAAAAAAAAAAGATAACCAAGAACAAAAAAAAAAAAAAAAAAAAAAAAATAAAGGAAATAACAAGAAAACCCCAAAATGATAACAAAAAAGAAGAAAAAAAAACCCAAACTATTCAGTCGAAACAAATGCCCAAAACCGAACACACGAAAATCACACTCACCAGTCTCCTCTCGTTTCCTCTTGTTGATGTTTCCATTGGGGTCGGTGTGGGGCGGGATGCCCAGGATGCCGTTGATGGAGTAGGAGCCCTGGCGTTGGAGGGCGGTCTCGTGGGGCGCGGGCGGGGCGTGGGCGATCACCGACGTCGCCTGGGACACCGGGGACAGCGTGCCGGGCATCGAGTGCTTAGCTTTCTCCGCCGCCTTGTTGCGCACGATTCTGGGGGAGAGAGGGAAGGGGGTTAGTCGAGGGGTGATGGGGAGCAGGGGGGGGGGGAAGGGGAAGGGTGAGAGGGAGGGAGGGAGGGAAGGAGGGAGGGAGGGAGAGGGGAAAGGTGAGAGGGAGAGAGGGAGGGAAGAAGGGAGGGAGGGAGAGGGGAGAGGTGAGAGGGAGAGAGGGAGGGAGGGTAAAGGGAGAGTGAATGTATGCATATATAAAAATATAAATGGGAAGAGATATTCAAAACGTGAAAAACATAGATTTCATAGCATTTACATGTAGATTCATATACATATAAAAAATCGACATGCATTTTTTTCATGAAAAGTCATCGTGTGAAAACAAACACATGCACGTGAGGAACGGCCGTCCAGGATACAATGCGCGCACGACCGACCGGAAAACCGTGTCTCTTGGATGACACAGACAGCCACAGAAGAGCGCCCGAACGCCCACGCGAAGCGAGGGACCCTCTCTACACCCACGCACACAGATAAACAGACAGACACACTCATCAGCCGTGGAGATCGGGTTTCACGCCCTCGAATTAATATCGGCGCTAGCATCGATTCCCGGGGCGTCCGCGGGCCCGCCCTCGCAATTACGAGGGTCAACACGGAGCCGAGGCCCTCAGGAGCCCCGCCGGAGGACGCCTCCGCTCGCGCCTCCTCCACCTCTCGCCGCGTGGTTAACAAATATGGAGGAGAAAGAGTAAAGACAATAAAGACAGGAAGCAATTGCTGTCATTTCCTCTCCCTCCGAGCAGCCAAAACGGGCGATACTGATAGAAATCGCCGCCGCCGCCGACCGCGAGTCAATAGGCAACAAAATGGTCACGTGTTATGTAAATTGTTGCCACCGTCGTTTATTAATTATCATCACGACCGGAGCGCACGGCTGGCGGGCGAGGGGAGAGGGAGACGGGAGAGGGGAGAGGGGTGAGGGACGGTAGAGAGGTGTGAGGGGAGAGTGGGGTGAGGGGAGAGAGAGGCGAGGGGGCAGAGAGGGGAGAGATAGAAGGGCAAATGGAGTGTACACACCTAACCATCATAGGCAGGTAACACGATACACTTTCTCACCTGTTAAGGGCTGGTTTTACGCTCGCGATATTACTTCCGACGCGTGCGTGTGTGTGCGTGTGTGCGCGTGGGCGGACCGGAGCTAATCTCCCTCAAAGAAAGGCCTTTCGAGAGAGCGTCCATAAGGGCGCTTTCCGCCCGAGCCGAAGGACGTGGCCAAGGAACCCTCAGGCGTAAGGTAAACAAGCTCCCGTGTGAGTCCGAAGGCGCTGCCGGCCCCCCCCCCCCCCCACACGCCCCCGCATGGCCGCGTGTGTGCAGATCATTTACCAAACAAAGATACATTTGCCGCTTTTTTCTCTAAACGCGAGATGCTAAAGTCACTCGAGACGATAGCTGGAGAGACAGATAACAGGGGAGAGAAAGAGACGCTTCGCTAAAGAATGAGATGAATGAGAAGGTAAGGAACCTGGGAGACTTTCTGGAGGGCGAAGACAACGAAGTCATCATCATCATCTCTGCCTTGTAAGCCGCAGTCCATGTGCGCGCGTGTGTAATGTGTCTGTGTGTGTGTGTGCTCGGCCACGCCCTGGGACAACAGTTACAGCGAGCCGCGCACACAAACACATCCGCAGACACACTTCGTAACCTGTTTGTTTGTGGCCTGAGGGCAGGCGGCCGAACGGGCGCTTGATAGCGTCGATTAATTTCCTCGCAGCGCCACAGCGGGATCTGTTATGGCCGCCTCGCATTGTGTCTTGCGCTCGGCCTCGGCGCGTAATTCGTCCGCGCTCCTCGGCGTCTCCTCTGCGGATCAATGGTGCCGAATTAAGCCTTTGCGAGGAAGCCGCCGCCACTCGTTACTCATTTGGTGGAATATAGACGCCTTCGCCTCGCGATCACCTGCACGGAGGCAATCACGGGTCTCCTGGCAGGTGATGGGCGGCGCGCGGGGCGCGACCTACAGCGGCAATTATCCTCTCTCTCTCTGCCCCTTTACCTTTCTCTCTCACTCTCGCTGTCACTCCTCTCTCTGCCTCTGTGCTTACCCTTTTCTCTCTCTGTGTCTCTCTGTCCTTCTCTCTCTCTCTTCCTCTCTGCTGTTTTCCCCTTCTCTCCCTTCCTGTCTGCCTCTGCGTTTGCCCTTCTGCCGCTCCCCGTCCCTTCGCCCTTCTCCCTGCCTCTCCCTTCTGAGGGCCACATAAGAGCGGGCGTCGTTGCAGCGGCGGGTCCCCTCCGCCAACGCCGCCCCTCGCCCCTCTCTCCCGGGGGACCTGCGTCTACATTTGGTCCTCCTCCCTTTATTGCTAATAAATTCCTTTATTAATTCGTACTTCTCCCCTGATGCACTTTTTCTTTATTGGAACGACCTCCGGGGACCGTCTCTGAGGGGAGATTTCTTGCATTTTATTTACTGCTATTTCTTTCTACATTTCGGCTGATGTTACACAATCGCCTCTTATTTAAATTGGCCTCCGATTCGGGGAGCCTGCGGGAGCGAAGGTGGGGGGGGGGGGGGCGCAGGAGGAGGGGGAAGGTGGAGAATGAGTGAGGGAAGAGAAGGATGAGAGGGAGGAGGAAGAAGGAGTATAGGTGGGGGAAGAGAAGGATGAGAAGGAGGAGGAGGAAGAGAAGAATGAGGAGGAGGAAGGAGAATAGATGGAAGAAGAGCATGCGGGTTAGGAAGAGGCGGAGGAAGAGAAGGGAGAGGAAGAAGAGAGAGGAAGAGAAGGGAGAGGAAGAGAAGAGAGAGGAAGAGAAGGGAGAGGAAGGAGAAGGGAGAGGAAGAGAAGGGCGAGCAGGCGCAGCAGGAGGCACAGCGGGGGCAGGGCCGCTGCAGCCGAGGCGAAGCGGCGGCCGTCACCCGGGGCCCGACGCTCTACATGACATATTTACTCATCAATTACTCCAGTGAGTAGCCCGGTGTGCCATCAATTCGCCGAGTGCAATAATTAAGTGAGCATAGAGAGCATTGGATTCCCATTTGGGCGGCTGTGCGAGCGCGGGACGATCGCGCGCCCTGTCACAGCCCTTGGCCGGGATTTCACTCCGCTTCGTGCATCGTCTGCTGCGTCGGGGGGCGCGCCTGCGGGAGTCCTGCGCCCTACGAATCGGCTGAGGGAGCAGCGGGTCGCGGAGACTCGAAATAAAGATGCTGAGCAGAGCGAAAATAATAACCAAAGGCAGACCGCATTCGTTAGCACATATTATCCTGGGCTTTCCCTCTTTCTTCGACCCTTCCTACTCTCTCTCTTCCTCCGCCCCTTTCTCACACGCTCTTCCATTTCCTCTCTCTCTTTCCCTCTCTCTTCCTCTATCCCTTTCCCTCACCCTCTTCCATTTCCTCTTTCTCTTTCTCTCTCTCTCTCTTCCACCCTTCGTGCCTGGTCTCCCTCGCCCCCCCTTCATCCCGGGGGAAAGGAAGGTGTCGCTGGCCGCCCTGATGAAGCCAGGCAGAAGTAACGCAGCCATTGTGAGGGCATCGAAGGGAGAGGAAGGGAGAGGGAGGGACGAGGAAGGGACGAGGAGGGAGAGAATAGGAAGGGGGGAGGGGAGGGAGAGGATGAGAAGGGGAGGTTAGAGGAAGGGAGAGAAAGGGAAGGAAGGGTAGGGTAGGGTATGGGAGGGTGCGGGAGTGGAAGGAATGGGCGGGGTAAGGGTAGGGGAGGGGGGGAGGGAGGCAAAGGGACAATACCGAAGGGCGAAGTCCACCTGTCGTGGCCGAGGGGAGGGAGGGGAGTGGGGAGGGGAGGGGAGGGCGGGATATTGGCTGCTCCCCCTCCCCCCCTCCCGAAGCAACCATCAATCCATCAACCTTTCAACAACTTTCCTCGAGTGATGTTTGATGAGCTAATCTTGTTAAGTGAGAGAGGATCAGGCGACCACGGAGGGAGAGAGGCAGAGGAAGAGGGAGAGAAAGGAAGAGAGAGAGAGAGAGAGAGAGAGAGAGAGAGAGAGAGAGAGAGAGAGAGAGAGAGAGAGAGAGAGAGAGAGAGAGAGAGAGAGAGAAGAAGAAAAAAAACAACTAACAAGAACGAAGAAGTAGAGTGAAATAGAAGAATAGCGAGAGAGAGAGAGAGAGAGAAAAAAAAAAGCAGAGCAATAAATCTGATCCCAACGACTCCTCTGCTACCCCTCCCCCTCCCCCTTCCCCCTTTCCCCCTCCCAGCACCCCCTCCCTCGGCCATAAGGTGTGTTAATAATCGGTCAAAAGGCGATGATTACGACCATCGCGAGGGAATAATCTGGCAATCCCGCCGAGTGATTAAAATGACCCCCCTCGTCACCGTCGTCGGCGTCACCGTCACGATGTCACTGAGTCTGATTCTTATTGGTCTTTATTTCTTATACTTTTTGGAGTCGATCTGTCACAATCGTCTTTTTTTCTCCCCTTTCATTTTCTTCGTTTTTTTTTTTTATGATGGGCGAATTCGATCTGTCATGACTGGTTGGACTATAGGCTGACAGTTCGTTGCCTCCATGCTTTGAAAAGCGTCTTTCTCGACAGATATATATATAATATATAATATACATATATATACATATATAGAGATAGATAGATATGGATATATATCATTTATCGTAAGGCAATGAAATAACAGCATAAAATCAAGAGAGAGACCGATAGAGAGAACAAACGACATTTTCACCTCATCTTAAACGCAAAAAAAAAAAAAACCTACCGACTCTTGAATATTAATCTACAAACCAAACCAAACAAAACGAAAAAAAAGACCGAAAAAAGAATGATTTTGAGAGCAAGCGAGTCGGGGCGAGTCGGGGCGAGTCGGTCCGGGTACGTCGGCATTATTCACGGGTGAGGGCACCATGTTCACGCCGGAAGAGCCACAGTTGGCGCTCCTCTCATTATTTCTGCCTCATTTATCTACACTTTATAAAAGGAGAAAGCGGAAGGGATGGCTTTCGCTAAATCATCATTTACTTAAGCTCCTTTTTTTTTTTGTTCTTTTTCTTTTCTTTTCTTTTTAAAGATCGTTCGAGTTTGGGCGGGAGCGAGGGAGCGTTTGGAATATGATATTCTTTTCTTTTCTTTCCTGTACTTGTTATTATGATATTCTAGAAATTGAGAGAGCGAGAAGAGAGAGAGAGAGAGAGAGAGAGAGAGAGAGAGAGAGAGAGAGAGAGAGAGAGAGAGAGAGAGAGAGAGAGAGAGAAGAGAGAGAGAGAGAGAATACGAATACGAATAATCTAGTATATAAAAAAAAAACATATACATCAAACACAATCGTCGACATTGAAAATTCCCTCTTCAAGTTAAGAACGCAAATGATTTCCATTCCAATTCTTTTTTTTGGGAAATTCTTTTTTAATCGTTTTTTTTTTCCTCGTCATCGCTCGAATTGAAGGGAAGGGAAGGGGAAGGAAGGGGAGAGGGGGGGAGGGGGGAGAGGGGAGGGTTAAAAAGTAGCAACTCGTTATCGCTAACAACCGGTACAAGCTGTCGCCTTCGAGGGGCAGTTTGCCGGGCGGGGGAGGGGATAAGGGGAAGGGGGAGGAGAGGGAAGGGAAGGGAGGAGGAGGGGGAAAGGAGAGGGAGGAGGAGAGGGGAGGAAGGAAGGAGGGAGGGAAGAGAGGGAAGGGAGAGGGAGGAGGGGAGAGAGAGGGGAAGAGGGGAGGAGGGGGAGGAGAAGGAGGGAGGGAGGGGAGGGGAAGAGGGGAGGAGGGGGAGGAGAAGGAGGGAGGGAGAGGGGAGGAGGGAGGGAAGGAAGGAGGGAGGGAAGAGAGAGGAAGAGGGGAGGAGGGGGAGGAGGAGGTAGTTAAGCGTCGGGTGGTTGTTTATGAAAGCTTATTGGAGTTCAATCGCTTGTAAACATCGGTCCTTCTGTTGTCGGCGAGGGACACATGGGTTCGCGGGGAGGAGAGAGGGGGAGAGGAGAGGGGAGAAAAGAGGGGAAGAGAGATACTGTAAGGTAGAAAGGAAGGGAAGAGAGATGGGGAGAAAAGTGGGGAAGAGAGATAAGGGAGAAAGGAGGGGAAGAGAGATAAGGGAGAAAAGAGGGGAAGAGAGGATACAGAGGAAAGAAGGGGTGTAGGCGGAGGGGGAATATATAAAATGGATAGCAGGAAAACAGCGAATGTAAAAAGGGAGGAATGGGAAAGGAGGAAGAAGAACCGACTGAATGTGAGCGACGAATGAGGGGGAAAGAGAGAGAAAGAGAAGGGTAAAGTAGCAAATGCGAAAAGGGGAGACAAGAGCAGAGGTAGTTAATCCCCGCTTGTTTCTCCCTAACGATGATATTGGCCGTTCAAGTCGATCATTCTACAACTACTTGACTTTTACGATTATCTTTGTCCATTTTTCCTCGAGGGGAGACGGGGAGGGGGAGGGGGGATAACGACTTAAAAAGGAATCAGAAAAGGTGAACGGATTACGAACGTATAAGCTTTTGTTAGCTCTGCAGAAAAAGAGAAATGGATACTGATCGTTATAATGATCAAGACTGTCGGTATAAAGATCAGAGTCATCATTACTATCACTTTTAATCCTCATTATCCATTAAAATCCTGAAATCCAACGTAATCTAACTTCCCCTTCCTCCGCTCTCTCTCTCTCTTTCTCTCTCTCTCTCTCTCTCTCTCTCTCTCGCTCTCTCTTGCTATTCTTTTCTCTTTATCTCCGTTCCTTTAATCCTATTTTTTTTTTCTATTGCCCTCTTCACCTGTTTCCCTTTCTCCCTCTCCCAACTCTCACTTTCTCTCCTCCTCTCCCTCTCTTTTCCCCCTTCCCCCTCTCTTTCCCCCCTCCCCCTCCCCCTCCCCCCCTCTCTCCTCTCGCTTCTTGACAAATCCGTGATGTGATTCGACCAAATTCAAAGTTGGAGCCGAGGGTCTTGAGGAGGAGGAGGAGGAGGAGGAAGAGAAGGAGGAGGAGGAAGAGGAAGAGAAGGGTGAGGAGGAGGAAGAGGAGGAGGAAGTGGAGGAAGAGGAGGAAGAGGAGGAAGAGGAGGAGGAGGAGGAGGAGGAAGAGGAGGAGGAGGAGGAGGAGGAGGAGGAGGAGGAAGAAGAAGAGGAAGAGAAGGAAGAGGAGGAGACCCAGAATTAGGAGAAGGAGTAGGAATAGGAGGAGGGCGAGAAGAAGAAGGAGGAAGCCGAGAAGGAGGGGAGGAGGAGGAGGAGCAGGAAGGGAAGAGGGAGGAGGGGAGGACGAGGGAGAGCAGAAGAGGCTTTAATCCCACCCCTCAAATAAGGAAAAGCTAATTCGGGCCGCAGAGAGAGAGCTTGATCTTCATCTGTCAACGTCGCAAGTTTTCCCTCCGACGAGATCAAAATGGCGCCGACCATATTTGTTGCTTGGCTGCTTCTTCACCCGGACCTTCGGCGAGGGGGGAAAAAAACTCACAATTTAAGGGTTTCTGTGAGTGAAGGAGCTGGGCGGGAGGAGGATTGAGTTAAGGGAAGGAGAAGGCTGGTTCGAAGGCCGAAGAAAAGGGCCGAAGGAGAAAGGGAAGGATGGATAAAACTAGGAAAAAAAGAAGGAGGAGGAGGAGGAAGAGGAGGCAAGGGAGGAAGGAAACCGAGGAGAAATCTGGCTCGTTTATTCCGCCGGCGTCGAGGGAAGGGATTCCGAGTCGATTATTATTTCACGATCAAATCCTGTTTAAGAGGATTGTGTTGGCCGAGTGGTGTCACAAGGGGGGGGGGGGACAGGGGCTGAGAGAAGGAGAGAGAGAGAGAGAGAAAGAGAGAGAGAGAGAGAGAGAGAGAGAGAGAGAGAGAGAGAGAGAGAGAGAGAGAGAGAGAGAGAGAGAGAGAGAGAGAGAGAGAGAGATAAATAGATAGATAGATAGATAGATAGATAGATAGATAGAGAGAAACTAAGAAAGAAACAGACAGACAAACAGACACAGAGCAAATGATGGACCTCGAATGTAAGGCAGAGGAGGAAGAAGCGGGGGAGAGGAGGGGGGGAGGAAGGCAAAAGAGAAGAGGGATGGGGGGGGGGGGTGAGGAGGAGGGGGATGTCGGTTGGTGGAAAAAAATGCCGCTTAAAAGTTTGCTATGCTTTCATGCTCGGCCTTGTGTTGAATAGTGCTTCCGCTGGTGGAGACGCACAGGAAATTTTATTTGTTCAACTGACTGACTTCTTTTCTACCATCACTGTCGCCGCCGGATCATATTCATCTTAATCTTTTTTTAAATTCTCCTTTGATGAACTAATCACATCAAATCACCATTCTTGATATCAATTCCTTACTGAACCTTACCCGTAACACATTTAATTTGCCATTCCAACGAGATGTAAATGAATCTTAACAAATGCAATACTACACCCTAAACTATCACAAAATAAACAAATAAACAAGACGACGTATAGAAAATAAAACAAAAAAAAGGAACTAAGCAAGACATCATCCAAATCAGGTCTCGGATTCCGCTCCACAACTACACGAGGCGGATATAAAAGACTCTTCAAACGGGTCATCATCGACTCAAGGCAACATAAATACATCATAAATACGGGTCGCATCGCGGCCAAAATCCGGAGCGATTTTCCTATCTCTCTTGTTTCCTTGTCTCTTCTCTTTCGTTCTTTATCTTTATCTATCTTTCGCTTATCTTTTTATTTTTTGTATTTTTCAACAGGTTTTAGGTGACGTCACGAGATCTTAATTAAGGTGAAGAGACGCCGTGAAGAGAAAGAGAAGAAGAGGACGAAGAAGGAGGAAGAAGAGGATTAGGAAGAGAAGCTAAAGGATAAAGGATGGAGAAAGTCAACGACAGAGAGAGATTGAAGTTGAAATAAAAGAAAATAAGCTTAAAAATAGAGAAACAAAGGAAACGCAAAATCAATCGAGGAAGTCGGGAAGATGCAAAACCTCCTCCTCCTATTATTTTTCTTACCACTCCTTCTCTTCTTCCTCTTTCTTCCTCCTCTTCCTCCCCTTCCTATTTTTCTTACCACTCCTTCCCTTCTTCCCCCCTTCTCTTCCTCCTCCTCTTCTTATTTTTCTTACCACTCCTTCTCCTCTTCTCCTTCCTCCTCCTCCTCCTCCTCCTCCTTATCGTGTCCGCCTGGGAATGTATTGGTTGTCTTCGAGTCAAGGTTAACGGCCTCCCTGTCTTTTGTTTACTCTCTGCTTCCTCCTTTGTCTCTCTTTTTTTCTTCTTCGATTTCCGTTTTTTTTCATTTGATTTTTGCTTTCTTCTTCAGTTTGACGGAGAGTTCATGATCAGATTTTTTTTTTTTGGGGGGGGAGACAATCTTTTCTATATTGTGGATGTTGTTTCAGGCCAGCGTGAGGAGGATGCGAAGTGAGGGCGAGTGATAAAGGTGGGAAACGAAAGAAAGAAAGAAAAACAAAAAAAACTGCTGGAAAAAAAAGGTGAGAAACAAGAAGATGGCAATATAAAGAAAGGGAAGAAGGAAAAAAGGGAGATAAGAAGAGCCGAGAACAGCCATTAGCCATGTATGATCAGACGCAGGAGGTGCAGCGCCGACGGCAGGAGGAGCAGCCGCGGCAGCAGGAGCAGGACGCGATGAGCGGCGTCCGCCCTGAAGCAGCTTTAGGGCCCCGACGGCCAATGGGGGCGGACGCAGGCTCATCAGGGCCGCAGAGGGCGCGAGCTCTTTTGGGCGGGAACGAGCGAGGTCGAGAGCGCCAGCCACTTTTTCGACGCCCTCTGAAAGCCAACGAGGCCATTAGCGACGGGAACAAGGTCCTGATGAGCGGCCGCGCTTCTTCTGCTGAGCGGGGAGGAAGCCGCGATGATGGCGGAAGAGGAGGAGGAGGAGGAGAAGGAGGAAGGGCAGGTAGGGGGAGCCACGGGAGGGCCTTACCTATGACACAACATGGCGCTGAAACATGGGGCTTTTGTGTGAATATGTGTCTGGAAGTAAAAAGGGAATGGAGAGAGAGAGAGAGAGAGAGAGAGAGAGAGAGAGAGAGAGAGAGAGAGAGAGAGAGAGAGAGAGAGAGAGAGAGAGAGAGAGAGAGAGAGAGAGAGATAGAGACAGACATAGAGAGATAGATAGAGAGAGAGAGAGCCTCCCTATCGCCCTCATGATTCGCGAAAGACCGAAAGCAACTCGTCGAAAGCAAAGCCGGATCCTCAAAAGAGGTGTTCCTTTCCTTATTTTTACATTTCTATAAAAACAAATTCTTTGGAAGGTAGGGGGTGTGAGTAGAGGGGGGGCGGGGGTGAGAGGGGGAGAGAAGGAGAGGGAAAGGGAGGGGGAAGGGATAAGGTTACAGGGAGCAGGAGAGAAAAGGGGAGGGGGCAGGGGATGAGGAGAGGGACGGGGAAGGGAGAGAGGGCCGAGGTAGGGGGAGGGGAGGGCAGGGGGGAGATTTATGCGTAGAATAAATGGCTGGTAAGTTAGGCAGGGCGCGCCCTAGAAGAGTCGGAGAGTCGCCTGCACAATCTGCAATGCAAATGAGCGCGGAGGAAGAGGATAACGAGCGGGTCGCCCCCGTATTAAACATAAACTCCGCATTACGCTGTTGCAATCCATAGTTAAACTCATCAGCAAACACCAAGCGCTGTTCGGCGTCCCCAGAAGCACAATGGCCGCCCGCTGCTCCCGATTTTTATGTTGTCCTTTTTCGAGAAATAAATATACTCTTCTTTTCTTTCTTTGCTCTCTTTCTTAGAGTGGGAGAGGGCGACATGTAGAGAAAGAGAGGGGGCGCCGGGGGGGTATATCCCAGGACACACAACTCTCTCTCTCCCCGCGTAGGATTAAAAAAAATGGAAAAAAAAAAATGAAGGGCCGTCGTAAAATCAGGATTCCCGGAGCGACGTCGGGATAATGGGCTCGCCAGCGGCCCCGGGATGATCCATTAAAAATTTTGCTTCGTTGGTGGATGGGGAAGAGAGAGAAAAAAGCGAGGTCACGGAAAAAGGGATTAGCCTTTTTGGGGCCTCCTTGCGGCCGCGCGCCCCCTGCATGCCCATTGTCTAGCCCATCTTGGGCTGATATAGGAACTGAATTATGTGTATAATATATATATATATATATATACATACATACATATATATATATATATATATATATATATATATATATATATACACTCAGACATGATATACACAATCGTTCTCTGTCGTAGTAACTGTCCACCGTAATATGTTCGAGGCGGTTCTTAAGAAGCGTTGAACATATTCCCGGCGCTGCTCTCGAAGCCACGAAACGCTGCTCTTCCTCTCCCTCGAAATCCATCGTCCGCTTCGTCCGCAGACCACAACACACTGAGAAGCATCAGTGGTGGTGAGGCACCTTCGCCTTTTCTCTTCCTTCCTCTCTCTCTGCCTCTCTTCTTCTCATTCTTTCTCGTTCTTCTCACTTTACTTTTCCGTGCTGCTGCCTTGGCACCTCACCGCAAACACCTTCGGCCAGGAGTTGCAAATGCAAGCGGCAATGCAACTTTTGCTACTTCCGTCAAATGGCTTTATAATGAGGTGGCGAATACGTACCTCACTCTGTGCCTCGGCTGAAAATACATATAATGCAGAGGTGCAACTCAAACATCTCAAAACTTCTACTTTGTGCAATTACTAAACACTACTGTTGTTTACTAATGCCTACCGCAAACTAGTTTTTGTATACATGTATACATAATACATATATGTACATACATATATATACATATACATATATATATATATATATATATATATATATATATATATATATATATATATATATATATATATATATATATATATATATATATATATATATATGCATGTATATTTGTATATTTGCATGTATATATATGTATACATATACATCTGTACACATGTGCGTTTGCAATGTCTACGTGCAAACAGCGGCGGCGCCAGAGGGCGCAGCGCCGCGTGATCAGAGGTGCGCTGTGACCAAGTCTACGGGAGTGCACACGACGCAGCCTGTTGGTGCTGAGCTAAACACTTGACACGTGAAGGTGCAAACAAACAAACAAACAACAACAACAACAACAGCCCTGCCTCCTGTCTGAGGGCGCGAGCGGAGGGCAGGGCGAGGGGGGTGCAGGCAGGCTGGTCAGAAACAAGCAAGTCAGGTCTGCGTGCAGGGCAGCCAGACCGGAGGCCGCAACGGCTGGGCAGGCAATGCAGGCATGAGGCAGGCCGTGAGGGTCTCCGGGTGAGTGTGGGGCCGAAGTTACCTGTTGATGGAGGACACGGAGGGCACGTTCTCCTGGGTACACACGGTCTCCGCGAGCAGCCTGTCGCGGATCTCCCAGGCAAACATGGTGGGGTTCTCGCGCTTGTACCTCGCGATCGCCTCCACCACCACTGGCGTCGCGACCTTGGGTTTGGACCCCCCGATGACCCCCGCTTTGTAGCTGCCGGTCTCATAATATCTAGAAGAGAAACGACGGGGCTGGTTAGTGTCTGTCGCTGGGCACCCACCTGTTTATACTGGAGACGGAGGGCACGCTCTCCTGGTCGCACACGCAGTCGGAGAGCAGCCGCTCGCGGATCTCCCACGCGAACATGGTCGGGTTCTGCTTCTTGTAGTTGGCGATGGCGTCCACCACCGTGGGCGTGGCGACCTTGGGCTTGGAGCCGCCGATCACGCCCGGCCGGATGGAACCCGTCTCATAGTACCTGCAACAAGAACGAGAGTTTGGCGACCGCGTCCTTCGCTCCGGCCTGGCGAGTCTCCTGCCGCCAGCGCCGCCGTCACCGCCGCAGCGTTAGTGGACGAAGCTGGTGTGAGTCGCGGGAAAAGCTGGGTTAGAGGGGTTAGTGCCCGGGAAAGAATCGGCTTAGAGGGCCCCCGCATGCACTAGTGTTACGAGAGAAGAAATTATGCATCTAAAGAGTATTAGAAATATTAGAAAACAAGGTTAAATCTAAATTAGTGGTTATTATTATTTAACATTTTCGCGACACACGTACACAAGCACACATACACACCTACATGCATATAACAACCCTAAAATAAATGGCATCTATTTATATCTTATCGCATCGCATACAAACTTTGAATAGGTCGATTTTAATCTACGGACGTAGCATCCCCGTTTCATTATACCTCCGCGCATTTAAATGTACTAATGCTTCTTTAAGATAAGAAAATCGAGTATTGCGCGTTAAAACAGGCAGAAAATGCCCTCATATTACAAGCTTTACATTTCTTTAAAAAAGATTTCGAATATCTCCTCTTTCCCCACACAAAAATTCACCGTATGTGTATGTGTATGTATATATGTATATATATATATATATATATATATATATATATATATATATATATATATATATATACACATAAGCTCTTGGTGGCCAATCTCCCACCCCTAAAAAGCTAACTTGTCACCCAACTTCCCAACATAAAACCAAAACCTCCTCCTTAAAAGGAAAAAAGAGGAAGGAAGGAAGAAAGGAAGAGAGGAAGGAAGGAAATCGAATTAAAAAAAAAAAAAATTAGCCTTCCCCTTCCTTCCCTCTTCCTCCCTCTCCCTTTTTCCCAGCTACTTGAAGGCCCGCGAGTGACAGCCTTCGCTCATCCTCTCCGCCTTCCCTTAAGGGCCTGTAGTCCTTCTCTCAGCCTTCTTTCTTGCCTTCTCCTTTTCTTCTTTCCCCATCCCTTCTTCACTATTGTTTTTTTTTTCCTCTTGCCTCGTCCGTTCTCCCTCTCTCCCTTTCCCCTCTCCTCTCCCTCTCCCCTTTTCCCCATCTTCCCAAATGGCTGGCTACTCTATGCGATCCTCCAGCCTGCCTTTCAAGCCTTCACTTGCAACCTTCCTTCTCCTCCCCTGCCTTCCTTCTACCACCCTTCTTCCTACTACCTTTCTCTAACCTCCCTTACTTCCTGGACATCCTCTTCCCCTCTGTCTCTTTTCTAGCTTTCTTTCACATACAGGCTAGGTAGCACGCAGGCTGGCAGGCTAGATGGCTCGCTCCCTCACCTTCTCTCCCGGCGTCTGCCCTCAACTCGCCTTCCCTCCTTCTTTTGCAGCTTTTAACAACCCTTCCTTCTCTCTTTCCGTTCTCCATTCCCTCGCAGGCTAGAGGGCAGGATCTCTCCCCTTCCTTCCCTCGCTCCCTTTCCCTTTCCTCCTCTCTTGCTCCCTTTTCCCTTTCCTCCTCTCTCGCTCTCTCTCTCTCTCCTTCTTCCTCCCTCCCTCCTTCGCCCCCCCATCCTCCCTCCTCTATTTCTCTTCCAGCCTTTAACTATCCTTCCCATCTTTCCGTCCTCCATTCTCTGGCAGACTAGAACGCAGGTTCGCTCCCTCCTTCCCTCCCCTCCCTCTCCCTCTCCCTCTCCCTCTCCCTCCTCCCCCTCTCTCCCTCCCTACGGCGCCCCTAATCCCGCCTCACCGCCGGCCGCCCAAACTCCCCCACTCCGCCACCGACGCGTCTTAGGCCCTTCCCGCCCGCCTCCTGATTGGATTATGCAGATGAGCAGCAACACATGGTTTGAGTCATTTCCCGCCACACTCTGGGGTGCCGAGGGGGAGGAGCGGGAGAAGGAGGAGGAGGAGGAGGAGGAGGAGAAGGAGGAGGAAGAGGAGGAGGAGGAGGAGGAAGAGGAGGAGGAGGAGGAAGGAGGAGGAGGAGGAGAAGGAGGAGGAGGAGGAGGAGGAGGAGGAGGAGGAGGAGAAGGAAGAGGAAGAAGAAGAGGAGAAGGAGGAGAAAAAATCGAAGAGAGTGAGAAAAAAAAGAATAAAGGGAGAATCAATATGAGGAACTATAAATACGAAGAGCTAATACCGTAGCAAAAGTGGAACAAAAAGAGAAGAAGTGAAGAAAGGCGGAGAAAGATAGAGAGAGAGAGAAAGAGAGGAAAGACGGCAAGATAAACAGGCAGTGAAGGCTTGAAAGGCAGACTGGAGGATCGCATAGAGCAGCCAGCCATTTGGGAAGATGGGAAAAAGGGGAGAGGGAGAGAAAGAGGGAGGAGAGGGAGAGGGAGAGGAGAGGGGAAAGGGAGAGAGGGAGAAAGGACAAAGCAAAAGGAAAAAAAAAAAACAATAGTGAAGAAGAGATGGGGAAAGAAGAAAAGGAGAAAGAGAAAGACGAATGATCGGGGAGGGGGAAGAGGAGGAGGAGGAGGGGGCGGGAGAAAGGAAGGAGGAGAAGGGGGCGGAGGAAAGGAGAGAGGGGGAGGGGAAGGGGCAAGCCACACACTTCACTTGTGTTGGCTTAAGTTCTTTATACATGTTTCACGCAAGTTACTTCTACCAATGAACTTCGCGCTCTTCTGCACATTAAAGCTGCAGAACTTTTTCTCGGCATATTTTCTCCTTTCTTCTTATCTCTTTTTTTTCTTCTTCTTCTTCCTTTTCTTTCTCTCTCTCTCTTTCTTTCGCTCTCTTGTAAATGAAAGCACTCAGCGAATGCATTAAGAATGAGAAAAGAAAATGCATTCATGATATTTTGTGCAGTTCATATTCGTTACACTAGAGACGTTGTACCATGATGTGTATGCGATTGGGAGAGAGAAAGAGAGAGAGAGAGAGAGAGAGAGAGAGAGAGGGAGAGAGAGAGAGAGAGAGAGAGAGAGAGAGAGAGAGAGAGAGAGAGAGAGAGAGAGAGAGAGAGAGAGAGAGAGAGAGAGAGAGAGAGAGAGAGAGAGAGAGAGAGAGGGAGGGAGAGAGAGAGAGAGAGAGAGATATGAGAGGGGACAGAGCGAGGGCGCGACAAAACAAGCCAGAACAAAATGGCGGCGAACGAAAGAACGGATACCAAGTTAGTGAACAAGGGGACCGACGCCCCCCCCCCCCCTCCCTTCTGCCGCCCCTCTTCGCCTTCTCTACGGCCTCTCTCTCCCCCACAACCTCGCCCCTCCTTCAACTCCCTCCCCCCACTCCAGGCCAAGCTCAGCCGCCCCTCGCACCGCCCCCTCCACCCCCCCCCCCCTCGCCCTCCTAAGACAGTAAATATCCCAAGTGACGTTAAGCACAGTCACGCAGGAAAATAAAAGGCAGAGTTGGGGATATAAAGATGTGGGGAGAGGGGAAGGAGGGGGGGAGAAAAAGGGCCAGGGAGGAAGAGGAGGAAGAGACGGAGGAGGAGGAGGAGGAGGAGGAGGAGGAGGAGGAGGAGGAGGAGGAGGGGGAGGAGGAGATGGAAGAGAAGGAGGAGAAGAAAGAGAGAAAGGAGGAGGGGGGGAGGGAAGGAAGGAGAATGGAAAGAGGGGAAGCGACTGCCTTGTGAGACAAGATGGGGTCGCCCTTGTTAGGGTCCCGAGCGCCTCTCCCCCACTCGCCCTCCCTCCCCCCCGCCCGCAGATACAATAGGTACAAACGGCCTTCTACAGCTTATCGTAAGGAAGCCGAAACCGCCTTTCTAACCGGAGCCAACGCCTCGAAACAAATCCAGAAGCGAAGAAGAAAAGACGGAGAGAGAAAAAAATTGGAAAACACTTGGAGCAGGACCTTTCTGGAAGGACACTTTCATCCACTGTAAAGTCACAGATAAGAGAGAGAGAAAAAAATCCTCCCCTTCCACCACCTTCTCCCCTTCCTTCCTCCAACCATCACCCCTCATCCTACCTTCCTCCCCTCCTCCCCCTCTCCCCCTCTCCCCCTCCTCCCCCCGCGCACACCTCCAGAGCTTTGCCTATAAATCTCAAGAACATATTCCAAGATCAACTTCTTCCAGGAATATAGAGTGGGCGGTCCGTATACAAACTTTCTCCCCCTAGGCTCTCTGGAACGCAACAAAATTCCCATTCCAACTTTGAAAACATTCCGGGCCGCTTCTTGACAGCTCGACCTTCGGCCCGGGTGACTTAAGAGCCAGACTCGCGCGCGACGGTCAGGACCCAATTTAAGGCACTCTCCTCCGCTATATGCAAGTATTTTCATGGGAATTTGGGGATTCTGAAGGAAATAAACAGGATTGAGACGGATGAAAGAAATCGGGCTGAGAAGCGCGGCGGCGGATGACTGCTCCTCCGCCCCTGCCAGGCGAGGAAGGGGCGCCGCCCTTTGATCCACCGACGCCGAAGGGAATCGAATATCCCGCAGAAGGGGCTGCGACCCCGCCGCCTCGCTTGCTCGCATGACCTCTCTCTTACGGGATGGGAGGGAGGGAAGGAAAGGGAGGGAGGGAGGGAGGGAGGGAGGGACAGCGAGAGAGAGAGAGAGAGAGAGAGAGAGAGAGAGAGAGAGAGAGAGAGAGAGAGAGAGAGAGAGAGAGAGAGAGAGAGAGAGAGAGAGAGAGAGAGAGAATATTCTGAATACCGGACACGAAGGAAAAAAAAAACAATGACATGTAACCCAAGCAAGGAGAAAAACAAACATCAGCAAGCACAAGGCTAGAACAGAGCAGTCAGGAGCGAGCGCCGAGGCTGCGTCGCCGCGCACGTGGCCGCTGGCTGCGTGTGGTCTGCGGGTAAATCGGTGCCACCGTCACCACTGTGACATAAATGACATCGGGTGCCAGCCTCGTGGCACCGGCACCACCCACAAAAACGCCCACTCCGCCTACCAAAGCGGCTGCTCCGCCCGCCCATGAATCACACTTTGCCCTCTTTCGACGTCGTCCCCGGCGGGAGCAGCTCGGGCGCCTCCGCTGGCCGCCTCGGTCTCCTTGGGCGCGCTCGGCATGCCAAGGGCGGGAATCCCTGCGCGAGATTTCGTGCCTGATTCACGGCGCCCGCAGAACGTGTGTCACCCCCCCTCCCTCCGTCGCCATTCTCACTTCCCTCGTTCCTTCCTCCTTTTTCCCTCCTTTTCATCCTCTTGTCTCCTCTCTTCACATTCGAATTCCTTACGCTCAAATCTCTCCATGATTTTTAAAAAAGATATTCGAGATCCTCGTCCATAGCGTTCTCCACTCTCCGTACCTTCTTCCCGCCCGCCTTTGCCCTCCTCCCACCCCGCTCTTGTTTTACTAGAGGTTCATCCCCCTTCCCCTTCTTTCTCTCTCTCTCTCTCTCTCTCTCTCTCTCTCTCTCTCTCTCTCTCTCTCTCTCTCTCTCCTCTCTCTCTCTTCCCTCTCTCTCTCTCTCCCTCTCTCTCTCTCTCTCTCTCTCTCTCTCTCTCTCTCTCTCTCTCTCTCTCTCTCTCTCTCTCTCTCTCTTTCTCTCTCTCTCTCTCTGTCTCCCTCTCTCTCTCCGGCAAGTCGTACATCGTAGGTATCTAGAGTGGTATCTGTCGGATGTTTATGCTCGCTCTATGTCACCGCGCGACCTGCAGGAGGCGACGACTGCGGTACAGCGGCTCTCGCACGAGTGCCGCCCTCCGTCCCGGGTGGCACTGTGGCACTCGCCCTCCCTCCCCCTCCCCCCTCCTTTTTTCCGGGCACTACGTCGAGTCTATCGGCGCTCGCGGGTCTTTGAGCCTGACAGTTTTATCTCCCCGGGCGTCGCGTTCCCTTGTGCCACCTTCGATGGGCGGAGATCGACGGCGAGAGGAGAGGGAGGAGAGGGAGGAGAGGGAGGAGAGGGAGGAGGAAAGAGGGACAAGGGGAGGGAAAGGGAAGAAGAAAAGAGATGTTTGTGGAGCTCATTAAATGCCCATTATATCATCGCAATGTACAAAGATGGCGCCGATACTTTCCCGTGAGAAGAACGGCCTCCTTATTCGCCTTCAGATCGAAAAATGAAATAGCAACGAGGAGCGAGCGCCTTCAGATGTCGAGGGCGGTCGTTCAGCTCCGGGCGTCGGGCCGTTCACAAAGGGCCGTTCACCGAGGGCGCCGCACGTGGCCTCGGAGGCTGGAAGATAAGCCGCGACTCGAGGCGGAATCGCTCGCCCGAGATCCGCCGCGACGGCAGGCCGACAACATGCCCTTTGACTGCGCTTTTTCGCGGTTTATTTTTCTCGCTCTTTATTCATTTCTTGCTCCAATGGCTGAAGGTATTTCCCGCCCCGACTGATAAGCGATCGCGGCAAATCTTCCAAGTCGTGCAGTTGAAAATCAGAGTCGGGCTGTCGCTTGCAAGCTCCTATCTGCGGAGACATCACGGTGACAGCCCCTCCCTCTTCCCCTCCTCACTCCCTTTCCCTTCCTCCTCGTCGCTTTCTCCCCCTCCCCTTCCCTCCTCCCCCCCCCCCCCCCCCCCTCCCGTGCTGCCAGCGCTCCTCCCCGGCTGATGAATGTCGCGGCGGCGCTGGTAAACATGCCTGCTATTTTACACCTCAACACGAAAACAAATTGGCGGTGACACGCAGCGGCCAAATGTCTTCATACTTCTTCGCCAAATTATGCACGCTGTCGGGGCGTCACTGCGGAGCCTTGGGTGCCTCGGCCTCTCCTTCGCCTCTCGCACAAGTCCTCTGTCGCTCCTTCTCCCTTTCGCTCTCCTCTCGCACTTTTTTTTCTTCTCCATCTATCGCCCATACCCGATCGCCTATTAAACCTCAAATATATTGTCACTTCTCGCTCTCTCATCTTCCTTCTCCCTCCCCTCTCCCCTACCCCTCCCCCCCAACCTGCCAAGCCTCCCCGGGTATCTCTTGGCACCTTGTACAAATACCCTTCCCCTCCCCCCTCCCTCCTCAGCTGGGACCTCCCCCACTCCCACCCTCCCTCCCCTTCCTTCTCCCTTTAGCAAAAATATATCATCCAAAGTGACAGATTGGGATGTTATCGGTGCTTTACTGCATCGCCTGAAAGGGGCGTTTTTGCTCTTAAATAAACCCCTCCCCCTGCCCCTCCCCCATCTTCAACCCGCGGTGGGGGTCCTTGGCTTTTTAGGCGATTGCTTAACTCGGCTAGGTGATGGGAAGAAGAAGAAGAAGAAGAAGAAGAAGAAGAAGAAGACGGAGAAGAAGAAGAAGAAGACGAAGAAGACGACGAAGAAGAAGACGAAGAAGAAGAAGCAGCAGAAAAGGGAGAAGAAGAAGTAGAAGAAGGAGGAGGAGGAGGAGGAGGAGGAAAAGGAGGAGGGGAAAGAGAGAGTAAAGGGAGGGAGGGAGAAGAGGAGGGGGAAGGAAAGGAGACAACGAAAGGGGAGATGTGATAAATGTGATAAACGAGAGGAAAACATAAAGATAGAAACTCGAGAAGAACAAGACCAATACTTAAAAGGGAGAATAAAGAAGAAGAGGCCATAAACAAGAGGAAACGGTAAGGGTGAAAACTCGCGACTTTCCCCCTCCCTCCCTCCCTCCCCCCTTTCCCTTATCCCCTCCCCCTAACAGCCCCTTAAGACGGCAGAACACAACCGCAACAACGCCCTCCTTCTTCACCCTGACACCCATGAATGACGCCCTCCCCCCCCTCCCCCCCTCCCCCCCTTCCCCGATCAGCTTCCCATGACCCAGCCATGAGAACCCCTCCCTCTTTCTCTCTCTTTCCCCATCTCCCAATTTAGCCCACCCTTTCCCTTCCCTCCTCACCTCTCCTTCTCTCCTCGTTCCCCGTGCCCCGAGGCCAGGTCACGGGTCACGGGGCGGAGCGAGGGGAGAAGAGGGTCAAACAAAGTGATTCCTGTTGTAGGTCACCCGAGCCGACGTGAAGCTTTCGGGGGCAAGGGGTCCTCACCACGTTGTCTTAAAGAACATATACACCCGCGTCTTTCTATATATATTTTTTTCTCTCTCGCAGCTATTGCTTGCTCTCTCTTTCTCTCTTTAAACTTTTTTCTTCGCTATTTAGATTTAAGACAGAATGAAATACATAAAACGATAAACTTAAGGCCCAAGTCAACCCAACAATAAATTCATTATGCCTACGACTATGACACTGAGAAACGTTATGTGCAGGAAACATTAGCGTCAAGGCATGAAATAAAGTGAAAACACATGTATCTGCCCCGACGTTGGGGTAAGGGGAGGGGGAGGGAGGGAGGAGGGCCAAGGGGGGAGAGGAGAAGGGGGAGCGGGGAGAGAGAGGGAGAAAAAGAGCGAATGTGTGAGATTACAAGACGTAGGAATGTCCTTGACAGTGCCGACTGACTACTCCTTGTGGGTCTTCTCCCCTCCCCTTCCCCCTCCCCTAAGTAAGTGGTGGGGGGTACGGGGCACAGCGGGAAATGGGGGGGGGGGCAGAGGGAGGGGGTTAGGCAGGGGGCAAGGGTGACACAGAAGCATCATGATCATCAGCAAAGCAGCAGCAGTAGCAGGAGGCAGCAGGAGTCGATTAGGCCGTCGACAATGATATCAAAGCAAAGCTGGTAATGAGATGACGCAGCAAACAACACTAATTGGCGCACTTTGCCAGCATAACAACGACGGGCGAGAGCGGCGGCGGCGGCGGCGGCGGATGCCTCGGGAGTGACATCAGGCGTTCGACGGGCCCGCCGCCCGCGGCCGCTAAACGCCCGAGATCGCCGCCCACCCTCTTCTAAGGGCGCCGACATCTGCCGCACATGGGCGCTGCGTCGCCGAGCGGAACGTCGCGGCAAATTCTGTAAAGTTACCATGATATATTTTCGCGTCAACAGCTGCTGCTGGCGAGCGACTAGAAGCCAGGCGGGAGGCGGCGCAGCGAAGAAAACGGATGCGGGAACTTGCTCTCAAGGGGGAGGGCGGGGGAAGGGAGGGGAGGGGAAGGGAGGGGCTAGGATGGGAAGGAGGCTTACAGCAGTAACTATGGCAAACAGGAAACGCAATGAAAGAAACGAGAATAACTATAAGAAATCAAACGATGCGCTGTGTGGGTCAAAGAGAAAAGGGAAAATGGGAAACAGAAATACTTCTAAGGGGGTTCGTTCTTCCTTAGGCCGAAGCACAAAGCGAAGCTGTTGCATACGAAGGGGACGGAGACAGGAAGGGGAGAGGGAAGGAGGGAGGGAAGGCTGACGAAGGGGCCGGGGGAGGAGGAGGGAAATAAAAAAAAAAAGGAAAGGGGAAATGTGGAGAACAAGACAATAATAATAATTAAAAAACGCAAATTAACAAATAAATAAGAGACACAGCCTTGTAAAACGTGCCAAAAGCTTACTCACAAGGGGCGCCTTGTTGGGTTGTCACTGTAATGCAAGGAACAAGGTGAATCTCCTTACAAGAACGGCAGAAGGGAGGGAGAAGGGAAGCGGAGGAGAATCGGGAGGTAGGAAGGGAGGAATAAAAGGGAAGGGAGGCAAGGGGGAGGGAAATAAGGGGAGGGGGGTATGGGGAGGGACATCTTTAAACACACCTTATTTTTTACATGAATGAATGTCACTAATCAGAAGAAGAAAAGAGAAGAATGGGGAAAGGGGAGTCACAAAAAGAGAAACCAAAATTAATAGAGAAATTTTAGCGAAAGATTTAGGTTAATAGTCCTATAGCATTCTCCCCCCCCCTCCCTCCCCTCCCCCTCCCCCTCCCCGCACTGTATGATTCCAACTCTGACGTGAACAAATATGTGACGTCATCATTAAAAAAAAAGTAGTCCCATGAGTTCCCAGAGAGCAACATTTAGTCATTATTTGACAATTATAAATCAGATGTCAAAATCACTCTCCCTCAAACACCCCCGCCCCCTCCCTCTCTCTCCCCCTCCCCCCCTTCCCCATTACCAACACGAGATATATTAAAAAAGTGAAAAATAAAGACAGACGGAGGCGCGGCTTACAATGGCCAAATGATATTTGCCCGATTATGGAGGCTAATGCGGCGATTGATACGTTTTTGCGCGCTGATGAGGAGGCCGCGATCACGGCAAATGGCGCCCTCATTGCGCCGCTCGAGCTTTTATATATTTTTTAAATGACACGCCAGATGGACGGCCATAATGGCTGTGCCAAAGGACGCGGCGCTGACGGTCGCTCGCCCCGTGTCTCCCGAGGGGGAAATCGCCCTTACGGACACCTGCCGTCGGAACAGGTAATGGCGAGGTCGTTTAGCCGGTCGTCCGCCGCGCCGCACGACCCGCCGAGGAGGAGGTCGGGGCCAGGCGGGTCGTTCGCGCCCTTAAAGAGAGACGACCGCCGCCGCCCGTCCCCTCTCACCTTTCTCTCCCCTCTCCTTCGCTCTCTCTCTCTCTCTCTCTCTCTCTCTCTCTCTCTCTCTCTCCATTCACATATTTAGATTTTCTTAAATAGGAAGAAATATATATATGTATATATATATATATATATATATATATATATATATAATATTATTGCCTGAATTACAAAAAAAAAACTATGAGAAGTAGATATAGGTAAACAGATGCATAGAGACAATAAAGTGATAGAAAGACCGACAGAAACACACAGACAGACTGAGAAAGAACGACCGAAAGAAGACGAGTCAAAAGGACATACTTCAGACTGGACCCCCCCTTCCTCCTCTCCCCTCCCCCCTCCCCACCCATAGCGCGGAAGAAGCGAGCGGTGTCTTCCCCACCGACATTATGAGGGCGGGCCGTAGAGCCATGTTTTATTAATAAGTCCCCGAGAGTTTTCCTTCCATCTGGATGCGCGCAAGAGAGAGTGAGACAGAAAGTGGAAGAAGGGGAGGAAGAGGGAGAAGGGAAAGAGAGGGAGGGAGGGAAAGGGAAAGGGAGAGGCAAAGAGAGAGAGAGAGAGAGAGAGAGAGAGAGAGAGAGAGAGAGAGAGAGAGAGAGAGAGAGAGAGAGAGAGAGAGAGAGAGAGAGAGAGAGAGAGAGAGAAAGTCTCAAGGGATAAAGCCAAGATGCAGCAAGTCAAGAAGATGCTGCTCGCGAGATAGAAGGAAGGAGGAGAGAGGAAAGGGGAGGCGGGGAGCTCAGGGTCCTACGTGGGGGGAGGTTAGAGGGGGTAGAGAGAAGGGGGTGTGAGGGAGGGAGCTGAGGGAGGGGGAGGGGCGTTATCAGGAGACGCTGCTGGCCAGGCTTCCGTTGCGAATGTTGCTCAGGTTGCAGACATGAGCTCAGAATCCCTGATAAGAGCGAGGGGGTCGAGGTTCCGCGTTATCTTAGATGGAGAGGGATTTCACGCCCATTTCCAGCCCGCGAATCGGAGGCGGAGCCGAGGGCGCGGGAACGCTCCTTCGAGGCACGCAAAGTGAAGGCCTCCGCGGGGACGCCACAAAAAGGCCTCGCGAAAAAGGGAAGAAAAAGAGAAACAAATGAGACAAAGAACGAGGATAAACAAAGGAAAGCGATTTTTTTTTCTCTCTCTCCCCTCCATTCCTCTCCCCCCTCTCCTCCCCTCCCTCCCAACCCCCCCCCTCTCTCTCCCCCCTCCCCCCCCCCCTTCCTGCGCATTTGAAGTCCTTTTAAAGTCCGAGTGTGACACTCTAATCCCCCTCCGTTCGGGCCAACAGACCGCCCTTATTAGTCACATGAGCAGCGGCTGAGAAACAAACACACGCGAGAGCGAGCGTGCGGGCGCGCGGGCGTGGAGAGGGGGGCAGGCCGGGGGACGAAGGGGGTGAGGGGGCAGGGCGCCCTTATCGGCAGGCAGATGGCGGAGCCCGAACTCAATCTGAATGCAAATTGGGATATACAAAATTTTGAGGTTCACTGACCAATTCTGATACGGTGTCCGAGCCGCGCATACGGTGTTATTGCCAATCATTTACATTTGGGCCGAAAGAGGACAATGGCCGTGTCCATAACGCCGCGAACACGGGCTTTAATCGCGCACTAAAAGCCGTTTGCAAAGGCCGTTAGCGGGTGGGCGGCTCCGAGGCAAGACGGCCGCCCATCACAAGGCTTTCGGGCGGGATGGGCGGCCGGGATCTCCGTTTTTTTTTCCCACCTGTTCTGTAAACCGCCTCGATCGATGGGCTTTCGGGCGGCCATCCCGGCACCGGAATGGTTTTAGGGAAAGTTGTGGATAAGATCAAGTGAACAATATCAGAATCCAAGAGTCATAATGATACTCATAACCACACCATTATAACCTCATTTCCCCCTCTCCTCCCCCCCCACCCCTCTACACATACACTCCCTCCCTCCCCCGCACGACCAATGAGTAAGCACTTCCAGCGATCTTAACCCCCTCCCTCTTTGCCCCTCCATCCCCCTCTCCCTCCTCCCTCACCGCTCCATCTCCCCCCCTCCCCTCCCCCCCCTTTTCTCACCTGTGTCTTCACAGCTTTAAGGCCAAGCGACTAACCTTTTCCTTGCGGTCGACCTCTCCCTCTCACTCGGAGGTCATACTCCAAGGTTCGAGGCCGAAGCTTCCTCCCTCTCTCTCTCTATCTATTCTTATTCTCGCCCTTTTTATTATTTTGTGTTCGCTCTGGGTCTTGATTTTCTTTCTCTCTATGTTTTCTTTTGATGTTTATCGTTTTATGTGTCTTTCTTTATTTCAGTATTTATTAGCTTTGTTTATCTTTATTTTTTTTTTATCTTGTCTTCTCTCTTTTTATTTTCCTTGTCTCTATTCAAGCTATATATTTTCCTGTCCATCTCTCTCTCCTTTACGTCTCGCCTTCGTTCCCAGAAGAGAGTGACTAAGAGTGGCCAAAAAAAAAAAAAAAAAACGAAAAAAAAAAAAAATCACGGATATTAAAGAGCGGAAAAAAAGATAGAAACAAAAAATCCACTTTCGGCCCAAAAAATGAGGCGTGAGGCAGCGCCCCCCTTATAAAATGAGGCGAGAGTGAAAACGAGATTCGAACCTCATGGTGAAAACAGAAGGGCAAGGGTGACGATGGGGTGTGGGGGGATGTGGGGGGGGGAGGGGGGATGGTAGAACTCTCTTTAATTCTTTCGATATTACTTCCCTTACCTTTGCCCCTAGGGGAATCAGGGGCAGGGGGGCTAGGGGGGTAGGGATGGGCAAGGGAGGGGGGAGGGAGGGAGGAAGGGAGAGATAGATAGATAGAGAGAGAAAGAAAGAAAGAGAGAGAGAGAGAGAGAGAGAGAGAGAGAGAGAGAGAGAGAGAGAGAGAGAGAGAGAGAGAGAGAGAGAGAGAGAGAGAGAGAGAAGAGAAACAAACAGACCGACAGAGAGAAAAAGGAACGCAACAAGAAAAAGAAATAACCGGGCATACCGACAGACAGACAGACAGACAGACACATACATCAGCATCCATAGACAACCCAACGGACCGAAACAGGAATAAAAGCCAACGGACAAACGAAGCAGAATGACATCCAGATAATTTCTAAAAAAAAAAAAAAAAATCCACTCTCCTTTTTTTCACCAATCTATATATAAATATATATATTTTTTTTTCATTTTTTTTTTATACGGTTCTATATATTTGTTTATTATTCATATTCACGAAAATATTTTTAGGTGAGTAGTGATGGCGGAATTGGGATATTATTTGGGAAAATCCGAGTGGACGGGGAAGCTGTAATGCAGGGCGGCAGTGCATCCATTCCCCGCTATGGAAATATGTGTGTTTGTGATGATGCAGCTTTATAAAGTGTGGATAAAATGGAATGGAAAAGGAGGAACTGAGTGAGTGAGGGAGGGAGGGAGGGAGGGAGAAGGAGGGAGGGAGAAGGAGGGAGGGAGGAAGGGAGGGAGGGAGGGAGAGGGAGGGAGGGAAAGAGAGATGGAGATAGAGAGAGAGAGATGGAAGAGAGAGATGGAGAGAGGGAGGGAGGGAGAGCGAGAGATAGAGAGACAAAGAAAGAGAGGAAGAGAGAGAGAGAAAGAGAAAGAGAGAAAGATAGCATGAAATAATATAGAAATAACGCGAGAAAAAGCAGGAAAAGCCCGTGAGCTTCCATATCGCTGACACTCATCCCCAGCAACACACCATCAATCGCAAGGCAAGCGATTCAAACCCGGAATCAATCCCGCACCCTGGGGGAAGGAGGGGGGTGGGGGGGAGGAGGGAAGGGAGGGAGGAAGGGAGGGAAAGGAGGGAAGAAACAAAGTGAGCATCGCATAGGGGCGAGAGAGAAGAGAGAGAGAGAGAGAGAGAGAGAGAGAGAGAGAGAGAGAGAGAGAGAGAGAGAGAGAGAGAGAGAGAGAGAGAGAGAGAGAGAAGAGAAACAGAGACAGAGAGAAAGAAAAAGAGACAAAAGAGACAAAAAAAAAAAAAGAGAGAGAAAAAATATGAGATAATCAGACCAAAACATCCAGAGAGACAGAGACAGACAGAGAGAAACCGAAAGAAGGGGAGAGAGGGGGAGAGAAGAGAGGGGAGAGAAGAGAATGAGATTGTCGGAGCTTTGTTATGGTCATTCTTCTCTCTGTTTTCCATCAGAGTGTCATTATGAGGTCGCGTGCCAATCCCGACCGCGAGACGAGCGGGTTTGCTGTGGCCCGGGTTTCGGATTCTCCCGTGTGTGTGGGGGGGGGGGGGGAGGAAAAAAGGGAGGGGGAAGGGAGAAAGGGAGGGGGAAGGGAGAAAGGGAGGGGGAAGGGAGAAAGGGAGGGGAAGGGAGAAAGGGAGGGGGGTGGGAGACAGGGAGGGGGAAGGGAGAAAGGGAGGGGGAAGGGAGAAAGGGAGGGGGAAGGGAGAAAGGGAGGGGGAAGGGAGAAAGGGAGGGGGGTGGGAGACAGGGAGGGGGAAGGGAGAAAGGGAGGGGGAAGGGAGAAAGGGAGGGAAAACGGGAGAGGGATGGGAGAAAGGAAGAAAGGGATGGGAAGGGGAGGAAGAAATAAAGGGAGAGAGGGAGAAAGGAAGAAAGGGAGGGGGAGGGAAAAAAGGGGAGGAGGGGGAGGAAAAAAAAGAAGGGGAGAGGGGGGAAGGAAGAAAGGAAGGAGGAATGGAAGAAAGGGAGGGGGGGAGAAAGGAAGAGGGAGGGGTAAGAGGGAGGGGGAGGGGCAGAAGAGGGACAAGGGAAGAGAAAGGGGAGGGAAGGGGGAAGGGGGAAGAGGGGGAGGAAGATGGTGGGAACAGAGACCAACGATGATGATGATCAATCATGAAAATAAAGAAAGGAGGGGAAAAGACGGGAAAGAGAAAATTAAGTGTATGAGGAGACAAAGAAAGAAAAGAAAACGATACTTTTCTTCCCCGAATTATAGAAGAAAGAAAAGGAATTAACATTTCCTTCATTATCTCTCTTCCTCTTTCTCCATTTATCCTCGCCCTTCTCTCTATCTATCCTTCCTCTCTCCCTTTCTTAATCTCTCACATTCTCTTTTACGAAAAAACAAAGCGCATAAACAGGTTATAAAGAACGATAAAAAAACAGGAAAAATAAATAAATAAAGAAAGAAAATAATACTCTAACAAATAAAAGAAATTACCAAAAAGGAGAGACGACAAAAGGCACAAAAATAGAGAGAGAAAGAAATTTAAAAAAAAAGAAAAATAACACGAAAATCTGACAATAGTGAACACGGTGGGTGAAAAAATGCGATACATCGAGAATGAAACGTATAACCAGATATGGGAGAAAGAGAGAAAGAGAGAGAGAAAGAGAGAGAGAGAGAGAGAGAGAGAGAGAGAGAGAGAGAGAGAGAGAGAGAGAGATAGAGAGAGAGAGAGAGAGAGAGAGAGAGAGAGAGAGAGAGAGAGAGAGAGAGAGAGAGATAGAAAGAAAGAGAAAGAGAAAGAGAAAGAGAGAGAAAGAGAGAGAGAGAGAGAGAGAGAGAGAGAGAGAGAGAGAGAGAGAGAGAGAGAGAGAGAGAGAGAGAGAGAGAGAGCGAGCGAACGAGAGAGAGAGAGAGAGCGAGAGAGAGAAAGAGCGAGCGAGAGAGCGAGAGAGAGAGAGAGAAAGACCGAGCGAGAGAGCCCGAGAGAGAGAGAGCAAGCGAGCGAGAGAGCCCGCGAGAGAGCGAAAGAGCGAGCGAGAGAGCGAGGGAGAGATGAAATTTGGTTCGGGTATGTTTTGATGGAGTGTTTTCGATTAAGCTAATACCGAGCGGAGGGTCTGGCGCACCGAGCGTGACTGCAGGATGACTTTTTCAGCGTGGCGAATTAGTTGATATGTGAGAATGATAGAACCAATAAAAATAACAAAGGCATCAAAAACACTGGTTTAAAAGTTCATCCGAAATGGGTAATATGCGTTTTTTTTTCTATATAAAAATGCCATTTAGATTTATGATTTTTTATTTTCGTATCGTGGATTTTGAATCGGTTTTTTTTCTCTCCACGGATATGCTTTTTTTTTTCATATACTCCATTTTTTTCAGAATCGAAAGCTCATATCACTCAAAAAATATAGATTGGCCTGTATGCGCTTTTTTTTTTATTATTATTTTACTTTTTTATATATATTCCAGCGATCGCGCGGCGCTCCCGAAATTCTTTTTTTTTTTTTCTTTCTCTCTCTCACGCGCTAAAACCTTCGCGGGCAAAAAAAAAAAAAGGGAAATCTTTTGACGGCGCCATAACGTCCACAAACTCTTCCCGCCAACCGGAAATGATACAAAAACAAGATCATCTGATTATTCGCAAGCGAGCGACTTCATGAATATAACCACCAGCGCTGACGGATTATCGACTTGTTACAGTTTCCCCTCCCATACATACATACATACATACGTACATAAATACGTACACAAACACACGCACGCGGACATGCAAATTTCCCCCTTATCCCCACGCGACAGAAGGTCCATCCTGCGTATCCTCTCCCCCTCCCCTCCCCTCTTTCCGAAAGACGAGCGCGGTCGTCACGCCATAATCGAACCTATCAACCGGGGGCATAAGGGTCATTTAAGGAGCGATCGGAGGAATAGAAGGAAGAGGGGGGGGGGGAGAGTAGGATTATTAATAAGAGAAGAGGAGAAAGAAGAATTTGAAAGTGATGATAATAATAATAGTAATCACAACAATATTACTAATGTCAATATTAGTGATAATAATGATAATAATAACCAAAATAAAAAATAACCGTAATAATAATAACAATGATAATAATGAGAATAATAAAAGCAACAACAACAACAACAACAATAATAATAACAGCAATAATAATAATGAGAATAATAATGATAGTGATAATTATGATAATAAAAATTATAATAGTAGTAATAGTAATAATAATAATAGTAAAAGCAATAATAACGATAATTATCGAATAAACAAATAATAATAACAATAATAATAATAACAAAAGGTGGGGAAGACAAGCGAAGGAACAATAATTTAAAAAAAAACAAAAAAACAAGAGGATGAGGAATATGACGAAGAGGAGGAGGATGAATAATAATAATAATAATAATAAGAGGAGGCGGAGATGAGGAAGATGCCGGCGCACTACTTAGTCACGCGGATGAGCCCGGACCTGAAGAGCGGTCAGGAGGCGAGACATGGCTTCCTCTCCGCGCCGACTTGTCATCTCTTGTCGCCGCGGAATTTGTAAGGCCCGATGGCTCTCGCCGCCGGCCCTTTGTGTTACCGGGGAAGGATTCCACGCCGGAGCGGAAAGCATTATTTACCGGGATGTGCGCATATATCAGGGACTTTAAAAGGGCGGGAGGCCATCCGTGGCACAGCTTCTGTGTACAAGAAGCTCGGGTTAGCGGAGACGTGGGACGGGAGACCGAAGGGACAATAAGCTCCGTTTTTTCCCTTTTTCCCTTTGGAGACGCGATGCGATTTTCCTTCTACTGAGAGGGTTTCCTCGCGGGAATCTATGACGGCGGGAACGACGGAGGGGCAGGGCCGTGTGTGTGTGTGTGTGTGTGTGTGTGTGTGCTTTCCACATGTCATTATTGCAAATCATTTCCGTCTCTTAACCCTTAACAAAAAAACACTGAAATAAACACTCCTACATTTAAAAGCACACACTCACTCAAAGAAAAGAAAAGAAAAAAAAACACAACCCACAACCATAACACACACTCTAAACCAACCAACCATCCACACAGAACAAGCCAAAACAACAACAACAACGTTTCCAAAAATTAAAAACTAAAAAAAGTAAACAAAAACAAAAACGATCACACTACAAAACTATCCCCTACGCCCACAACCGCTACTTCCCTCCACCTACGCCCCACCGCCACCCACACAAGCACCTCGCAAGGGGTACCTACCTCGACAGGATCTTGGAGACGCATCCGTGGGACACCCTCAGCTGGCGGGAGATGTCGCAGGGACGGACGCCGTTGTGTGCAAGCTCCACTATTCTCTGTCGTACCATGTCGGGCAGAGGACGGCCGTTCACGAACACGCCGCCCAGCTGGTTCACGCCGCCATGGCCTGTGGAGAGAGAGAGAAAAGGGGGGGGGTTAGTTTTGGGGTCTCTGGGAATGGTGGAGGGAGAGGTATGTTGATAGATAGGGGGGTGTGGGAGAGGGAGAGAGGGAGAAGGAAGGAGGGGGGAGGAAGGAGAGAGAGAAAGAGGAGAAGAGAGAGAGAGAGAGAGAGAGAGAGAGAGAGAGAGAGAGAGAGAGAGAGAGAGAGAGAGAGAGAGAGAGAGAGAGAGAGAGAGAGAGAGAGAGAGAGAGAGAGAGAGAGAGAGAGAGAGAGAGAGAGAGAGAGAGAGAGAGAGAGAGAGAGAGAGAGAGAGAGAG
>NC_061861.1:3711838-3714338 GCF_019202785.1 Penaeus chinensis | reverse complement strand
TAAGCCATTGAAAACATATGTTCTCTCCCTCGACCGCACCTGTTAGAGGGCGGGGTGGGGGTGGGGTGGGGGTGGGGGGAGGAGATGGTCACTTAGGTGTCATCTGTTTGTTCTCGATCAGATAAGTGGATTTGAGGGGCCGATAAGTAGGTGTCGGGAGGGGAAGTGTAGGGGAGAAGGGAGATAAGGAGGGGGTTGGGGAGAACAAGGAGGATAGAGGGGGAGGAGGAGGAGGAGGATTGACGAGAGGAGGGCGGGAGGGAAGGGGAGAAGAGGGATGATGAGGAATAAGTAGGTGTGATGCGAGTATCAGGCTGCGGGATCTAATACCAAACCCTTCACCCCCCTTCTCTCTCTCTCTCTCTCTCTCTCTCTCTCTCTCTCTCTCTCTCTCTCAGCAAGAAGCAAGGAAATACAAAAAGCCGCAATACCCTCTGGCCCGCCGCGAGAGGGACCGAAGGAGGGACGAGGCCGCTAATGCAGTTGTTGTTACGCAGCTTTTATTATGAAAAGGCGAAGGATGGATGATGCACGGGGGCGGGGACGGAATAAGTAATAAGGGAGACAGACAATAAGGAGGAAAGTGGTGGAATAGGAAGAGGGGAAGAGAGAGAGAGAGGGAAAGAGCGAGAGGGAGAGGGAGAGAAGAGAATATAATCCCAAACGAGAGGAAAACCAGACACAGAAAGGAACACCAAACAAATAACACAACAGCGCAGATGGAGAGATAGCCATCACAAGAGAGGGAGAGCAACAGAGAGGGAGAAAGGAGGGAGAGACAAGGGAGGGAGAAGGGAGGGAGGGAGGGAGGGACGGAGGGGACCACTAATCCGTCAGTTTTGCTGCTCGTGTTCCCCCGATAAGAGGCCGGGGCGCGCGTCGATGGGCCATTATTATCAATTGTTTGATTGGATTAGCGGCACCAGCGGCTGTCAAGTGCCAAGAGAGTGGCGGCGGCGATAAGTTACAAGCGCGGCGGCCGGGGTGCTCCGCCGGCGGGTCGCGTCTTCGCTTAATTGCTTGTACCTGCTTGCGCCTGCTTAAGAGGGGGATTGGAGGGGTCTGAGGAAATTATGAGAGTGCGGGAATGATTTCCGCGCTGCCCCGCGAGTGGAAATCGCGAACAAATACTAACTGACAGACTAGACTCCTCCTGGAATTGAAAAAAAACTCGGGGAGGGCGGAGGGCAGAGGTGGGCGGGGCGCACGAGAGCGAGGGCGGGGTAGTGGAGGGGGAGAGGCAGGGAGGGCAGGAGCAGTAGCAGCGGCGCCACGTGCCGCCCCTTCAGATGGGCGCGATAGGCGAGGTCCCCCGGGGGGCGTCGCACCCCTACAGCGGCCGCCCATCACCCGACATACGCGTCCCGTGAGATGCGCGGATTAATTGTATCTCAAACAACCCTTTAAATCAATTCCCGCTGTGATGGCTCTGCGAGTGTGCGCCCGCTCGCCACGGCTGCGTGTGCGTCTGTCTACGTAATTTTGTGTGTGTTTCTGTGCGTTCCCTTGCTTTAATGGCAATGTATATGAATTGAACTAATGACGTTCAATCTCTCTCGAGCACTTCCCCCGAAGCCCGCGCCTCCAACGGAGATCCCAACCTCACTCGCGGCTGCACAAAACACACGTAGACAAACACAGACAGACAGACAAACGGACGGACGGACGGACACGCGGCCTCGACACCAGCAGCTTGCGACCCCCTCGCGCTGACCCCTGAATAGCCGTCATTACCGCCGGGGCCGCCCACAGAGGTCAGCGGAGGGCGCCCCGGGGGTCAAGTGACCGCTGTATTGTCACAACAACTGGACACGCGACTCGACCGGCGCCCGACCGCACAGCCTTCCGCGGCCTCAGAAAAATAGACTTGAATAACTTGTTTATCTTCGCTTTATTAGTGGGTTATGGAGTCAAGGGGGGTAAGGGGTAGGGGGTGGTGTGGGGGTAGCGGTAGGTGGATGGGTGGGCGTTGTAGGTAGTGGGAAGGAGATAATTTTTTAGGCCTAGGGAAATATCCCTGGAGAGAAATGAAGATGAAAAGCGGCGATAACACTAATCAAATAAGAAAGAGAACACTAATGATAACAACCAAAACGATGCCCAAATAACAATCCATATATCCGAAAACAAACAAAAAAACACCGAGAGAACAACAAATCAAGTATATCAGTAAGTAACAACAACGACAATAACAAAAAAATTCACACAAAACAGTACCAAAACTACCTAAACTACCTAAACTACACTTACTCCCCATTCCCATTCGAAATAATAAGGGAAAGAAACCGCCTCTCTGGTGTGATCGCGAGGCATAGGAGGCGCTGGAGAGGAACATCGGCCGGTACTCGACCAAGAAGTGTGGAATTCGATAACAAAGGTGTTGGATTCCCCGAGTGGAGCACGTGGCGGCGGACGGGAGGGAGGGAGGGGGTGAGGAGGAGGTGGGGTGTGGTGAGGGATGGGTAGGGGGATGAGGAGAATAAGGAGGAGGGGGAAAAGA
>NC_061861.1:3701838-3706838 GCF_019202785.1 Penaeus chinensis | reverse complement strand
AAAAAACCGAGAGGACACGCCATGCCCCGGCACGCAGGGGCAGGGCACCGCACCGCACCCCAGGGGCCACCCCCCACCCCCCCGGCCCTCTCCTTGTTAATTACCTTACAGAGCTGGGGACGGTCATGCAAGATATGGGAGGAGAAAGAGAGAGGAGGAGGAGGGAGGAGAGGAAAAAAAAGGGAGAAAGAAGAAGAAGATAGAAGAAAGAAAGAAAAAAAAAAAAAAATAAGGAAGGAATAAAAAAAAAAAAAAAAAAAAAGGGGGAAAAAAAAAAAAAAAAAAAAAAAAGGGAGAAAAAAAAGAAAAAAAGAAAAAAAAAAAAAAAGGGAAAAAGAAAAGGAAAAAAAAGAAAAAAAAAAAAGAAAAAAAAGAAAAGAAAAGAAAGGAAAAAAAGGAAAGAAAAAAAAAAAAAAAGAGAAAAAAAGAAAAAAAAGGAAAAAAAAAAAAAAAAAAAAAAAAAAAAAAAAGAAAAGAAAAAAAGGAAAGAGAAAAAGGGAAAAAAAAAAGAAGAAAGGAAAGAGAAAGAGAAAGGAAAAAGGGGAAAGAAAAGAAACGAAAAAGAAATTTTTTGGGAGAAAGAGTTTAAGAAAAAGGAGAGAGGGAAAAGGAAAAAAAGGAGGAGTGAGGAGGGAGGAAAAAAAAATAAAAAAAAAAAAAAAGAAAGAAAAAAGAAAAAAAAAAAGAAAAAAAAAGAAAAGGGAGAAAAGAAAAAGAAAAAAAGAAAAAAAAAAAAAAAAGGGAAAAAAAAAAAAAGGGAGAAAAAAAAAGAAAAGGAAAAAAAAAAAAAAGAAAAAAAAAAAAAAAGAGAAAGAGAAAAAAAAAAAAAAAGAAAAAAAAGGAAAAGAAAAAAAAAAAGGAAAAAGAGGAAAAATTGAAGAGAGAAAAAGGGAAGGGAACCAAGAGAAAAAAAAAAGGAGAGAGAGAGAGAGGAAGAGAGAGGAGAGAAAAGAGGAAAGGAGAAGAGGAGAGAGAGAGAGAGAGAAAACGTGCCGGGGCGGGGCCCTTTTAGCGGAAAACTGTTCTCGTCGCGTCGGGCACCAAACGGGCCCCCTCCCCGGGGGGGTTTGGGCCCCCCGGGCGATGGAAGCCGATTCCCCGGAAAAAACGAAACAAAAAAAAATTCCGAGAATGGGCTTTTTTTTTCCATTGAACAGGCTGAATGGAAACCGATTTTAAAATCCTCAATAATTTTTATTTTAAAATTAAACCATTATTGTTATTTTATTCCCCTTTTTTTATTTTTATCATTACTTTATTTTTTTAAAAAATTATTATCACTACTAATATTATCAGTAATATTATTTTCATTCATCAATCATTATTTGTATTACTGTTATTATCATTATCATCATTATTAATATTAGTACCACAATTGTCAAATCTATCATTGAAACTATTATTAATTTTCATATAACTATAATTATCATTTCCACTGTCATTATCATTATTATCATCTTTATCCATGTTATCATTATCGTCATCATCCCTATTATATCTCCCCTTAGCCCTGACGGAACGCGGAGGCACATGGCAAGCGCAGGTCTTCATACGCCCGCCGCCGCCGCCGCTACCGCCGCCTCCGCCGCTGTCTTCCCGCCACGACCCGCTTCATCTCGACCTCGCAATCCGCTTGCATTCTGGTGCGACTAGAAAAACGACTTCCGCGCTGACGGATTAGACACTCGCTTCCCGCCCGGATTCACGCGCCTTCAACCCTATGAAAACCCGGCGATAACATCCGAGGAATGTCATTCAGCTTCGAATGCGTAGTCGTATATACGCACACACACACATGCACACACACACACACACACATGCACACACAAGCGCACACAGATATATATATACACACAGCATTCAAAGTTTCCATATACTATAATAACACCTCAACGTCATAAAACAAAAGCGATAAAAAAGCGACAAGATAAATTTTAATACAAGGTTAATGAGCAAGCAAGCATTCAACAGAACCCGCAGCCGCAAGTCGCCATCAGCCGGCGCTCTGCCTTCACTGAGTGACGGGAAAGGTGTTACGAGGAAGGAAGAGGGAGAGGGAGAAAGGAGAGAGATAGGGAGAAAGAAAGGAGAGAGAGAGAGAGAGAGAGAGAGAGAGAGAGAGAGAGAGAGAGAGAGAGAGAGAGAGAGAGAGAGAGAGAGAGAGAGAGAGAGAGAGAGAGAGAGAGAGAGAGAGAGAGAGAAAGAGGAGCTCCAGATGGTTAGATAAACAAGGTGATTTACCGAGCCTGAGGAGGCGGGCCTGTAGACCCCACAGGTACTGGTAGCTGCTGAGATAGACTGAGGGAGGGACATCCATCTTGCGTGCGTGCGTGCGTGCGTGAGCCTCCCTCCCTCGGACTCCTGCAAGACGCTTCCCGCCCGATCTCGCGTCTCCTGCGGCACGCGGAGGGAAAGGCGAGGGCGACAAAGTCCCTTCCTGCGGCCAAAGGAGCAAAGGACTCGCAGGGAAGTGAGTCGCTTCTGCGGGACTCACGCGACACGCCGAGGACACACTCCTGCGGCGGGTCCTTTTCGAGAGGATTTTCGAGAGGATCACTGGTTCCTGCGCGTTCTATAATCCTGCCGAGGATCTGTAATATCCCAATTAGATGGTCAAACCCACCTTTCGGCCCCCCACCCCCCCTCCCCTCCCCTGCCCTTGCCAAGTCAGCGGCGTCCGGCTTGCTGCGGATAAATCCCAGTTGAGGAGATCGGCTGACCTCCTCCCCCCTACCCCCGTGCCCCTCCCTGCCCCCCCCCCCCCACCCAAGCGGATTAACTGGGTCCACTACAAGCTTAGCACTGGATTAATCACCAATCCGGGGCTTTCCCGACACGGCAGCCACAGGGATCACCACTAACAAGGTATACATTATAGGAAGAATCGCCAGCGGATTAAGCGATTCTCCAAAACCAATGGAAACGCCGGCGGATTAACCGGATTTCCCTCTTCGCTGTCTCTCTCTTTCTCTCTCTCTCTCTCTCGGTCACTACGGAAGGCGGCGTGATTTATACGGCGAGTGGGGGGGGGGGGGTGTCTTTTTAAAAATGCTCCGATGTCCTTCGGGAGATCTACAGTTCTTTAAAGTCTTTTTTTTCCACCTCTTATACAAACATATCCAACCCCCTCCCCCCCCACCCCTTTCCCCTTCTCCCCCTTCTCCTCTTTCTTATAAACTTTTCCACCGTATTTTTTTTTTCTTTTTACTTCTTGTTTGAGGAAGGGCGCGCGTCTCCCGCTTGCACCTCGGACTTCCCCCTCGAAGGTCCTGCGCGCTCACACTCCTGCGACACACTAAATCCTGCAGCAAGTTTACCGTCGCGCAAATTGGAAAATGTACCAGGAAGTTTTCCTCGGGCTGGAGTGTCCTCGGGCCGCGCGGAGACGTTTTGTCTTATCGTCGAAATACAATTTAAGAGATTTTCCTTTTTTTGTTTTTGTTTATTATTGTGTTTTTTTTGGGGGGGTTCTGTTTGTTTTGATTCTAGTTCTATGTTGTTTTTTTTGTAAAGATATTTTACCTTGTTTTTTTTTTTTCAAAGATTTGATTGGTTTCTTGCGTTGCGTTTCGTTTCTCTCTCTATATCTATGTTTGTTTATATTTTCGTCTTCCAGGAACTCAAAATGTGTGGGAGAGCGAGGGGGCGGGGGAAGGAGGGGAAGGAGGGGGAGGAACACTTTTACCAAAAACAACAACAACTAATATATGGAAGAAAATAGGCCACATGCCCACTTTGAGTCTCGACCTCCAACTTGAAGTCACTCCCAAAGACTCCTCCGAGATGTTACTCTTGAGATGTCACCCTCCAGACTCAAGACAAGGGATCAAACGATCTCATCACCCCCCCCAACCCTGTAACCCCCTCCCCCTCCCTACGACCCCCTTCACTCCCAAAATCTACTTTCAACTCTAGAAACTTTCCGACTGATTTGCGTATCGAACGGCCGATCGACCTACACAACGAACGGATCGACAGACGGAAGAACGAACGTAAAAAACGGACGGAAGAACGCAAGCGAACGAACGAACATTAAAAAAAAAAACACACAGGAGAACGCATCGCACGCAAAACGAAGCACGCCCTCACACCGACGACGCACGCCACCAGCACAAACACACGCAAAAAAGAGGGGGGGCGGCTGTAGTGGGCGGCGGAGGCCACACACTCGCTCACCCGTTCCACCCGCTCGCCCGCCCGCGCAAGACTGCCGACGGCTGTAATGAGCTAACAACTTTATCGGTGGAAGGACCCAATTAACGTTCATACCAATTAGTCCATCTACTGCCTGCCCGCCCACCCTGGGAAGCCCGCGTCGAGCCGGTGGGTGGGTGGGCGAGGGCGGGGTGGGTGGGAGGGGAGGGGGGGGGTGAAGGAAGGAGAGGAGGGAGGAAGGGGGGGGGGCAGGAGAAGAGTTGGAATAGTGGTCAAGAAGATGCAGGGGAGTGGAAGAGGAGAAGGAGGAGGAGGAGGAGGAGGAGGAGGGAGAGGAGGAGGAGGAGAAGGAGGAGAAAGGAGGAGAAAGATAGATGAGATGGTGGAACGGCGGTCATGACGTCGCAAGCAGAAAGGAAGAAGAATAGAAGGGAGAAAGACGAATAAATATCATAAAAATGATAAAGAAAAAAAAAGAAGAAAACTAGGAAGAAGCGAGAAGAGAAATAAACGAAGTAAGGAGAGAAGGAGATACTAAAGGGAGGGAAGGAAGGAGGGGGAAAGAAGGAAGAAAGAAAGAAAGAAAGAAAGAAAGAAAGAAAGAAGGAAAGGAAGAAAGAAAGAAAGAAAGAAAGAAAATGAAAGAAAGGCAGAAAGAAAAAAGAAAGAAAGAAAGAAAGAGAGAGAGGAGGAAGGAGGAAAGAAGGAGGAGCAGGAGGCTGGCCAGCACTCCTCTCCGTCGCCTCCTCGCAACAGGATAACCCGATTTCAGGCAAGGATTTTTGTTAGCGACTGTTTCTACCTCCGGGAATTTTCACTTCAGACGAACTGTAAAACAAAGCTCG